>NW_026607905.1:0-103843 GCF_029499605.1 Hyla sarda | reverse complement strand
AGGATGCCCGAGAACAACTATGCCTCAATCATGATGGAGGAGGGGGGTCGGCTGAGTGATGGTGCCTCCTCTCCTGCTTCCTCTATGCGTACAGTTGAGTCAGATTTTGGGGGGTATGAGGCTTCGGAGGGGGAATCAGAGGTGTAAGACATTTTCTTGTACATTCCCATGGCTGAGTTGTCCGGTCTGTCCTTGAACGTGAGAAGTGTGAGCGCCAGAGTAAGAAGGGTTGCCCTATTTAATTACTTGTCGGTTTTTGCTGCTTCCGTCCTTTTCCTGCAGGAATGTGGCATCCCGCACAGATTAAATTATAAAGAATATGAAGATGATTGGGTGCACGGTCCATCAGTCTGGTCTGGATCAAATGAGTCCAGATCAGCAGGGGTCGCCATACTTTTTAAAGGGAACATTTTAATTGAGAGTTTTAACGAAATTTTACCAGGCAGAATTTTATTGGTCAGCGCTTTTATTAATGGTATTAAATGGCAGTTTTTAAATTTTTATGGTTCTCCTGATAAGAATGAAAGAATAAAAATGTTGGAGATTTTACCCCTTTTTATTAACAATTCTAGTCCTCTTGTTTTATCAGGTGATTTTAATTGTATTTTAAGGGGAGAACGCCGTTTTTCGAACGCAGTGAGTAGGAACTATGATAAGACGTCTTTTATGTTAAAAAACTTGATTTTAGATTTTAATCTCACTGATGTTTTTAAAAAATGTAATTTTAACGTACCAGAGGAAGACGGTGTTACCTGGAGCAATGCAAGCTGTAGCTCCAGGATAGATTTTATTTTTTGTTCTTATCAAGTACTGCCTTTTAACTGTGATCTTTTTACCAATGTTTTTTCTGACCATAAATTATTGTATTTTAAAGTTAAAAGTGATTTTAAAAGGAGAACTGGTAGGAATGCCTGGAAGTTAAACGTGTCCCTTTTAGAAGATCCGCAGGTTTTATCAGATTTTATCACCTTTTACAAGGAATGCAGACGAGTAAAAGACCCCAACACTCCCACCAGTATCTGGTGGGAAAAATGAAACTAAAAATAAAAGAATTTTTTATCCGTGTTGGGGTTAGGAAAGCTAAAGAAAAACGTGAATTTTATAATATCCTAAATACTCGTCTGCAAACCCTGTACAAATTCAGAGCACATGGGATGGAGGTGGAGAAGGAGGTACATGATCTTAAAAAAGAAATAACTAAGTGCCTGGAGCAGAAAGGAAAAGAAATTATCTTTAGGTCTCGAATACAGCATCTTGAGGAAAACGAGACCTGCTCCAGGTATTTTTTTAAGAAAATACATGAAAATAGAAGGTTAATAGAAAACATTGAAGGAGTGAATGATGTACAGGGTATTTTAAAAAAGGTGCAAGAGTTTTATGCGGATCTTTTTAATGTAAAACACATTGATGAATGTTTTATGAATGACTCGTTAAAGGAGATCACCAATTTTTTAGATCCTGTCTCACAGTCTTTTTTATTGCAGAATATTTCAGAGCAGGAGATTTTAGAGACCGTCAAGAGTTTTAAAACAGGTAAAGTGCCTGGGCCGGATGGTATACCCATTGAATTTTATGTTACTTTTTATGGTATTTTAAAAGAAGATTTGTTCTCCCTTTTTACGGAAGTCTTTAAGTCTAAAATCCTCCCAGGCTCATGGAAGAAGGGTGATGTCTCCCTGCTATTCAAAAAGGGAGACCGGTCGGAACTCAAAAACTGGAGACCAATCACCCTTCTGAACTGCGACTATAAAATAATGGTGAAACTGTGTGCTAACCGCTTAAAGAACGTAATCCATAAAATAATTCATACAAACCAAGTCTGTGGGGTGCCTGGGAGGAGTTTATGGGAGAACCTAAACCTTTTAAAGGATGTAATTAGCGACACCAAATTAAGAAAAGGAAAGCTGGCGGTTTTATCCATAGATTTTGAAAAAGCTTTCGACAGGGTGTCACATTTTTATCTTTTTAAGGTTTTAGAGAAAATGGGTATACCTGATGGCTTTTTATTGTCTCTTAGAGCTTTTTATGATAACTGTACTAGTAAAATTTTAGTAAATGGTTTTAAGACACAGGGCGTGATTTTAAATTCCGGAGTGAAGCAGGGGTGTCCCTTGTCCCCACTACTCTTCATTTGCGCAATAGAGCCTCTTTTATGTACAATACGAAAGGATAAGCAGATCCATGGAGTCCCCCTGCCAGGAGGAGGGGGACTAGAGGCGAAGGTAGTGGGGTACATGGACGATGTTGCGGTGTTTTGCAGGGACACCCCATCGCTTCAGAAGACGCTAAAACAGATTCAATATTTTAATTGTGCCTCCGGTTTTAAAGTCAATTTTAACAAAAGTAACATTTTAAACATAGGCGGAATGCCTTTGTATGATGTGCCCGTCCCTGTGTCTGAGTCGGTGCAGATTTTAGGTGTCTCCTTTGACGAGTCTAATAATGGTTTTAATAGCTGGGACTTGGTGGCTCAAAAAATAAATAAGAAAATATGTATGTGGAACATGCGAGAACTTACAATGGAAGGGAAGGTTTTAATTACAAAAATGGTGCTTTTACCTATTTTATTGTATTTAAGTCTGGTTTTCCCACCCCCCGAAATGGTTCTAAAGAAAATAACAAAAGCTTGTTTTACTTTCTTTTAGAGTTCTAAGAGCGAAAAATTTAAGAGACAAATTGTGATAAAACCGAACTCCAGGGGCGGTAAGGATTTTCCAGATTTTAAAGCTTTCCTTTTAATAAAGTTTTTTAGCATGTGTTTTACTACTGTTTTTAAAGATAGCTACTGGTCTTATTTTGTTCGTTTTAATACTGGTTATTTTATGCGGAGGAACGGCTGGTTTTCTACAGTTTTAAGTTGCCCTTATTCTTTGAATTTACCCCCTCAATACATGATTTTAGGAAAAATTTTAAACTTATATAGTTTTAAAGGTAAAAGTGTTCAGGATCTGTGCAATAGCAAAAAATTACTAAAGGAAATAAAAGAAACCAGTACCGTGACTCCCATCAAAAATTTTAACGAACAGAAGTGTATACAGATTTGGAAGATGTTGAGTATTAATTATCTTTTTAATTCACAGAAGGACCTGGCCTGGAGCTGCGCACACGAGTGTCTTCCATGCCGGGCATTCCAGCACCGAAGAGGATTATCCAACTCTGCAACCTGCCCGAGGGAGGGATGCCGACAAGAGGAGACCGTGCACCATCTAATATGGACTTGTTTTTACTCGCAGAAAATATGGACAAAGATACTCCCTCTGGTAAAAAGGATAACTGGACTAAAAGACTTAAATATTGCAGTGGTTTTTTATGGTTGCCTGGAATGCCCAACACGGACTCAAGAGACTATTGCATGGAAGATCATAAACTGTGTGAAGGCAGCTCTGTGGAAGGCCAGGAATATTTTATTGTTCAAGCATGAGGTTTTATCTGTGAAGGACATTTTATCTATCTGTTTTTATGAAATGTACCAGTACTATCTTTTAGACAAGAAGAGATTTCCGCTTTTATCTAGAAAATGGTTTTTAAAAGAATGGAATTCTATCTTGTAAAGCCACCAAGTGCCCATTTTATGTTTTAATATGTTGTAAATATGTTATTTATATGTAACTGTATTTATTGACATATTTGCACAACTTTGTTAACATTATTTAATTTTTAATAAAGTTTGCCCCCGTAAGGGTAGTCAAGTTAAAAAAAAAAATCTGTTCTTATCAGTTTAATATCTGATACGTCCCCTATCTGGGGACCATATATTAAATGGATTTTTGAGAACGGGGGCCGATTTCGAAGCTTGCTTCCGTCGCCCTATGCATTGACCCGATATGGCAGTATCTTCGGGTACAGTGCACCACCCCCTTACAGGGTTAAAAAGAAAGATTCCTACTTTCATTGCTACCTGCTTGCTGGCTAGCCAGCTAGCCAGCCCTGTGGGCCTTGCTGCTGCTGCTGCAGCCAAAAAACAAAAGGTGGTGCTGCTGCTGCTTCTGCTGCTTCTGCTTCTGCTTGTGTCTGGCCGCTGTTGGAGCGTCCAGGCACAGGACTTCTGCTGCTGCTGACTAAATGGCCTCCTTAATTGGATCATTTGAGTAGCCAGCACACCTGTGCAGGTAGGGCATGACATGATAGGCAGCTGCCTTGATAGCGGGTGGGTGCTGAATGTTCCTAATTGACAAAATAAGATTAATGCTTATGAAGAAATATAAAATCTCATCCCTTCCCCAATATCGCGCCACACCCCTACCCCTTAATTCCCTGGTTGAACTTGATGGACATATGTCTTTTTTCGACCGTACTAACTATGTAACTATGTATCATAACATGGGGGGGGGGGTCTCCTGGCTGTTCACACAGGTGTGTCATTGCTGTACATTGACCATGCATTGCTTCTGTGGTATTGCAAAGGCAAAGACAAATGCTTCCAGCCATCCATTGCACTAATGGATTGGTCATCAGCTGGCTGTCTATGTCCCGCATCAATATAGACCAAAGTACAGAGGGTTAGGCTATGCTATTGTGCACCTACCTGATGCATCAGAAGGTGCGAGGCCCTTGCTAAATTCTGTGCACAGACTTTGAGATCTATGCTTTAGACTGTATCTAAACCTGCTCCAACATGGACTGACATTCTGGCCTACTTTCAGCCGATGCGACTTGTCTGTCGCTGAACAGTCGCTTTTTATGTATTCAGCACCTATGTATAATGTTGTAAAAATGCTCTAGAAGCTAAAGTCGCAGAAATGTCACACATATTTGGCCTGCAACTTTCTGTGCGACAAATTCAGACAGGAAAAATCAGTATAAATCCTTAGAAAATTATCCCCCAGTGTCTCCATCTGCTGGCGGTATTGAATAAGCATTGCTGCACTGATGGGGTATGCATTAGACGAAAAAAAAGAAGAAAAAGAAGAATAATACGCCCAGAAAAGAGGCGAAAAGGAGAAAAACGTAAAAAAACGTGAAAAAAAAGTAAGAGGAAGAGAAGGGAAAAAAAGGTGGAAATGGGTTTAAAAGTGATTTCGGCGGAGATATATATATATATATATATATATATATATATATATATATATATATATATATATACGCGCACACACACACATATATATAAACGTATTCTCCGTTGAGATATTGCAGCCGCTGCTGTGTCCAGGCCCAGGAGCCTTAGCACTGTGCTGTGATGTCACTCAATACCACTGACATCACTAGGTGTAAACAACATCTCTCCTTTGCTGTGTATGTGACTATGGAGCTGTTTGGTGATGTCGTCTATTATGGCCTTCATAGAAGCAACAGGAGATTGTTGCATCCATCTAGAACCCTCAGAACTACAGTGCTATGATGTCACTCACTTCCACAGGCCTTGCAGAGTGTAAACAACAACAACCCAGCTTTGTTGTGTATGTAACCATAGGGATTTGTGATGTCACCTAGAACCTTCACAGCAGCGACAGCTTTATGAGGAGCATCAGCACTGCTCTGCCTGAGCAGAACCATCACCGCCATAGGTTGTCAAATAACCCGGATTTAACCCACACAGGTAAGTCCAATGGGGTGCAGGCATGTCCTCTATGCTTACAGCTTCCCGTGGGTGTTGGTTTGATACCGTTTGGGGACAGCCAAGGAGGCATCTGCAGGCAACAAAGGTAGGTGTGTGCTTGTGTGTGTGTTTCCTATGCAGATCCTAAGCCCAGTGTCACATGCAAGTAGGAGGAGTAAGAAGGGTTCCTGGCAAATCCGGGTTATGGATTGCATTTAAAAAGGCCCCGTGGGAGTGCAATGGGCCCCTGTCTTGCTGCTTAGCAATAATGGTATGGGTTTAGGTTCTGCTGTGTGTACTGGTGGTTGACTGCCCCCCAGCCCAGAGTGTGCATGGAAAATTGTCTGGCAGCCTCCCTGACAGCAAGCAGTGATAGTGCCCATGAAGGGCACCTTGTTGGGCCCGCCCCTTTCACGGTTATCGCTTCTCGGCCTTTTGGCTAAGATCAAGTGCAGTAATACAGGAGATCTGGTCAGAAGGTACTCGGGTACCCCTCTCCTCGGCCTTGTGGGATCGCCCAGGTTTATTGCCTGGGCTTCACCCACTTGTTGCTATTGGGGAGAGGGCTTAGTCCCAGGGTAACGGGTTGCGATCGCCTCTCAAAGCCTTCGGGTGGAGAGAGGTTTGAGCGAATTGGCTGGTTGGTTGGAGCGGAGAGAACCAGACCAAAACACGAATGAACCATGGATGAAGATCTAGATCCTGGTTCGGTACCGGCTTATGCCCGGATTAAACACACTGTGCGGATCATTCTCACAGGTGATGCGGCGGATGCACGTGGCATGAGGTTCGTGATAGAGGACGTGCTCGACAAGATTCTTAATGTTCGTAAGCGAGAGATTTTGGCCATCCAGGATTACCCTAAGCGGAGGATCTACGACTGCACTTTCATAGGGGAGGGCGTATTCTTAGATGCAGTAATGAAAATTCCAAAGCAAGATGATCCGAGGCTTAAGGGTATCCAAATTGTCGAGCACGTCCTAGATGAAACCAAGTTGATTGTCGTGAAGATGTACTCCCCTTTTGTAAATCAGAGAGAGATCGATGGGTTCCTGGCAGCCTACTTTAAAAAGGTGGAGTTCAGAGGAAAAATCATGAACGACTGTGGTGTCTGGACCTCAAAATGGCGATATCAAGTCACGTGCAACAAAGACCCCACCCTCCCAGGGGGGATACTATTACCGCCTGCTCGTTTTAAATTAAACAATGTGTGTGGCGACCTCTTTTTTGCGGGAATGCCAAACTTCTGCAGAAGGTGCCAACGTTATGGGCACATAAAGGAAAATTGTGAAAGTTCCTGTAAGAAATGTGGAAGCATGCAACATGAAACAGAAAAATGTGATAAGGGTTTGAGATGTAATTTTTGCCGTCACTTTGGTCACGTGTATGCTTTCTGTCCCCACAGACCAAAAAAAACCACAGAACAGCAAGGGCAACCCAAGAGAGACGTCCGGAGACCAGCCTGGGGAAAAGCCAGAGAGGAGGAGCACCCCCCACAAGAAGAGGTAAGCTGTGAGATGGAGACCACGGCCCCCCCAAAAGAACCCCAGGAGAAAGAGGCACAGGTGGAAAGGGGGACCCCAAATGAGAGGAGGCCGGGGAAGAGAAATGCGAGAGGGGATCGGGCAGATACCTCAGAGAAGGTGGAAGAGCGAGAGGTGCCCGATTCCACCCCGGAAGGTCCTCCTGCTCGGGGTCCCCCTGAGTGTGAAAACCCGGACGGAGTAGCAAAGGTGGAAAGACGAAGGGGCTCCAAAGGGCGTCCGGACTCGGAGGTGGTCCAGGAGGAGCAGATGGAAGTTCCTGTCGTGACGGGGGCTCCAAGTGAAGCTCCTCCACAGGTCCCAGCGGTGGATACCCCTCCTCCTCCCAGCCAGGAGGAGGTTTCAGGGGTGACCATCTCCGAGGTCCCGGAAACGGACCTAAGTACGCACCCGACCCCTATGGAGGGGCAAGAGGTGGACGCCGAAAAAGAGAATGGAGCCCAGAAGCTGTTCTTACCAATGTACTCCGTCTATACACCTGTGGTCTTGGAAGAGGGGGGCTGCTCGAGCGATGGTGGTTCCTCTCCGGCTTCCTCTATGTGTACGGTAGAGTCAGAGGTGGGGGGTAACGAGAGCTCCAGTGCGCAATCTGGTTTTTAGTTTGTTATCTGAGCCTCCCTTTTTTTTACATCTCCAATGGCTGAGTTGTCCGGATTGTCTATGAATGTAAGAAGTATAAGTTCACGAGCGAAACGGGTTGCCCTTTTTAACTACTTGTCTATTTTTGCTGCTTCTGTGGTTTTCCTGCAGGAGTGCGGCATCCCGCATAGTTTAAATTATGAAAAGTATAAAAAAGATTGGGTACACGGTCCATCAGTCTGGTCTGGATCTAACGAATCCAGATCAGCAGGGGTCGCCATACTTTTTAAAGGAAATGCTTTTATTGATTTTATTCATGAGATTTTACCAGGCAGAATTTTATTGGTTAAAGCTTTTATTGATGGTATTAAATGGCAGTTTTTAAATTTTTATGGTTCACCCAATAAAAATGATAGAGCACGGATGTTAGAGATTTTACCCCTTTTTATCAATGATTCTGAACCTCTTATTTTAGCAGGTGATTTTAATTGTATTTTAAGGGGGGAGCACCGTTTTACCAATTCAGTAAGTAGAAACTATGATAAAACATCTTCTATGTTAAAAAATATGATTATTGATTTTAGACTTACTGATGTTTTTAAGAAATGCAATAGTATTTTACCAGAAAGAGACGGTGTGACCTGGAGCAACGCAAACTGCAGCTCCAGGATCGATTTTATCTTCTGTTCTTATCAAGTACTGCCTTTTAAGTGTGATGTTTTAACCAATGTTTTTTCTGATCACAAACTTTTATCTTTTAAGGTGAAGAGTGATTTTAGAAAAAAGACTGGGAGGAATGCCTGGAAGATGAATGTATCCCTTTTAGAAGATCCGCAGGTTTTATCCGATTTTATCAACTTCTACAAGGACTGCAGACGGGTAAGAGATCCTAACACTCCCATCAGTATATGGTGGGAGAAAATGAAAATAAAAATAAAAGAGTTTTTTATTAGAGTAGGGATCTCTAGAGCTAAAGAGAAGCGTGAGTTTTACTCCCTTCTAAATACCCGTCTGCAAACCCTGTACAAATTCAGAGACAATGGTATAGAGGTTTATAGAGAAATTACTGACTTAAAAAAAGAAATAAAACAGTGCCTGGAGCAGAAGGGAAAAGAGATAATTTTCAGATCCAAAATAAAGCACCTTGAAGAGAACGAGACCTGCTCCAGGTACTTTTTTAAGAAAGTAACGGATAAAAAGGTTTTAATTGATAATATACAAGGAGAAAAAGATGTACAGGGTATTTTAAAAAGGGTACATTCATTTTATGCGGATCTTTTTAATACAAAAAATATTGATATTGATTTTATGAATGACTCATTGAAGGAGATTACCAATGTTTTAGACCCTGTGTCCCAGTCTCTTTTACAGAGGGAGATCTCGGAACAGGAGGTTTTAGAGACGATCAGGAGTTTTAAATCCGGTAAGGTGCCTGGTCCTGACGGTATACCCATTGAGTTTTATGTCATTTTTTATGGTGTTTTAAAAGATGACCTTTTTTCCCTTTTTACAGAAGTATTTAAAACAAAAGCCCTCCCAGGTTCATGGAGGAAGGGTGATGTCTCCCTGCTGTTCAAAAAGGGAGACCGGTCAGATCTAAAGAACTGGAGACCAATCACCCTCCTCAACTGTGACTACAAAGTGATGGCAAAACTGTGCGCAAATAGATTAAAAAGTGTAATAGAGAAAATAATCCATTCAAATCAGGTCTGTGGGGTGCCTGGGAGGAGCATATGGGAAAATCTTAACCTTTTAAAAGATGTGATTAGTGACACAAAGTCTAGAAACGGAAAACTAGCCATTTTATCCTTAGACTTCGAGAAGGCTTTTGACAGAGTGTCACATTTTTATCTTTTTAAGGTTTTAGAGAAAATGGGTATACCTGAAGGCTTTTTATTGTCTCTTAAGGCCTTTTATAAAAACTGCACAAGCAAGATTTTAGTTAACGGTTTTAAGACACAGCATGTGATTTTAAATTCCGGAGTGAAGCAGGGGTGTCCTTTGTCCCCACTACTTTTCATATGTGCGCTTGAGCCTCTACTATGCACCTTGAGGAGAGATAAGCAAATAAGAGGGGTCCCCCTGCCGGGAGGAGGGGGACTAGAGGCTAAAGTAGTGGGGTACATGGACGATGTGGCAGTGCTTGGAAGGGACACCCCATCGCTTCAAAAAGCCCTAAAGCAAGTTGAATATTTTTGTTGTGCCTCCGGTTTTAAGGTAAATTTTAATAAAAGCAGTGTTTTAAATATAGGAGGACTGTTTTTAAGGGATTTACCCATTCCTGTGTCTGAGTCTGTGCAGATTTTAGGGGTCTCCTTCAGTGAGTCAAACAATGGTTTTAATAGCTGGGACTTGGTGGCTCAAAAAATAAACACAAAAATTTGTATGTGGAACATGAGAAAGCTAACGATGGAGGGGAAGGTTTTAGTTACAAAGATGGTGATTTTACCCATTTTATTGTATCTTGGCATGGTCTTTCCACCCCCCGAAATGATTTTAAATAAAATTATTAAAGCATGTTTTACCTTTTTATGGAGCTCCAAGAGTGAAAAATTGAGAAGAGAGATCGTCATGATGCCAAAAGGTATGGGTGGAAAGGACTTCCCCGACATCAGGGCGTTCCTTTTTACCAAGTTTTTTAGCATGTGTGTTAGCACACTTTTTAAGGATAGTTACTGGTCATATTTTATCCGTTTTAATACAGGTTTTTTTATGAGGAGGAATGGGTGGTTTAAAACTGTTTTAAGCTGTCCTTATGCTTTTAATCTTCCCCAACAATACAAGATTTTAGAGAAAATTTTCAACTTGTACAACTTTAACGGAAAAAGTATTAATGAAGTAACTAATAGCAAAAAAATGTTAAAATATATTAAAGAAAGTGGTTTTATTGCCCCTGTGAATAATTTTAATGAAGAGAAATGCAGGAAAATATGGAAGATGGCAAATATGATTTATCTTTTTAATTCACAGAAAGATCTGGCCTGGAGCTGCATACACGAGTGTCTTCCATGCCGGGCATTCCAGCACCGAAGAAGGATGGCCAACACTGCAGTATGCCCGAGGGAGGGCTGCCAGGAACCCGAGACCGTGTACCACCTTTTCTGGACTTGTTTTTATGCAAAAAGGATATGGACTAAAATACTCCCTCTGGTGAAGAAGATAACAGAAATAAAGGACTTAAACTCTGCAGCTGTTTTTTATGGATGTCTGGAATGCCCAATACGGACTCAAGAGACAATGGCATGGAAGATCATAAACTGTGTTAAAGCAGCTCTATGGAATGCCAGAAACATTTTACTTTTTAAACATGAGATTTTATCTGTGAATGATGTTTTAGCTCTTTGTTTTAGTGATATGTACCAGTACTTTTTATTAGACAAGAAATATTATCCTTTATTAGCTAGAAAATGGTATTTTAATGAATGGAACGCCCTTTTGTAAAGCCACCAAGTGCCCATTTTAAGTGTATTATGATTGTATTTATGTGAACTTTTATTGTTATATGTGATTTTATTATCAAAATTTGTTTTTATTGAAAAAAAATTATATTTATAAATCGTAATGCACTTTGTAAAATGTTATGAATTCTAAATAAAAAGATACCCCTCAGGGGTAGCCAAGTTAAAATCTGTTCTTATCAGTTTAATATCTGATACGTCCCCTATCTGGGGACCATATATTAAATGGATTTTTGAGAACGGGGGCCGATTTCGAAGCTTGCTTCCGTCGCCCTATGCATTGACCCGATATGGCAGTATCTTCGGGTACAGTGCACCACCCCCTTACAGGGTTAAAAAGAAAGATTCCTACTTTCATTGCTACCTGCTTGCTGGCTAGCCAGCTAGCCAGCCCTGTGGGCCTTGCTGCTGCTGCTGCAGCCAAAAAACAAAAGGTGGTGCTGCTGCTGCTTCTGCTTCTGCTTGTGTCTGGCCGCTGTTGGAGCGTCCAGGCACAGGACTTCTGCTGCTGCTGACTAAATGGCCTCCTTAATTGGATCATTTGAGTAGCCAGCACACCTGTGCAGGTAGGGCATGACATGATAGGCAGCTGCCTTGATAGCGGGTGGGTGCTGAATGTTCCTAATTGACAAAATAAGATTAATGCTTATGAAGAAATATAAAATCTCATCCCTTCCCCAATATCGCGCCACACCCCTACCCCTTAATTCCCTGGTTGAACTTGATGGACATATGTCTTTTTTCGACCGTACTAACTATGTAACTATGTATCATAACATGGGGGGGGGGGGGGTCTCCTGGCTGTTCACACAGGTGTGTCATTGCTGTACATTGACCATGCATTGCTTCTGTGGTATTGCAAAGGCAAAGACAAATGCTTCCAGCCATCCATTGCACTAATGGATTGGTCATCAGCTGGCTGTCTATGTCCCGCATCAATATAGACCAAAGTACAGAGGGTTAGGCTATGCTATTGTGCACCTACCTGATGCATCAGAAGGTGCGAGGCCCTTGCTAAATTCTGTGCACAGACTTTGAGATCTATGCTTTAGACTGTATCTAAACCTGCTCCAACATGGACTGACATTCTGGCCTACTTTCAGCCGATGCGACTTGTCTGTCGCTGAACAGTCGCTTTTTATGTATTCAGCACCTATGTATAATGTTGTAAAAATGCTCTAGAAGCTAAAGTCGCAGAAATGTCACACATATTTGGCCTGCAACTTTCTGTGCGACAAATTCAGACAGGAAAAATCAGTATAAATCCTTAGAAAATTATCCCCCAGTGTCTCCATCTGCTGGCGGTATTGAATAAGCATTGCTGCACTGATGGGGTATGCATTAGACGAAAAAAAAGAAGAAAAAGAAGAATAATACGCCCAGAAAAGAGGCGAAAAGGAGAAAAACGTAAAAAAACGTGAAAAAAAAGTAAGAGGAAGAGAAGGGAAAAAAAGGTGGAAATGGGTTTAAAAGTGATTTCGGCGGAGAAATATATATATATATATATATATATATATATATATATATATATATATATACGCGCACACACACACATATATATAAACGTATTCTCCGTTGAGATATTGCAGCCGCTGCTGTGTCCAGGCCCAGGAGCCTTAGCACTGTGCTGTGATGTCACTCAATACCACTGACATCACTAGGTGTAAACAACATCTCTCCTTTGCTGTGTATGTGACTATGGAGCTGTTTGGTGATGTCGTCTATTACGGCCTTCATAGAAGCAACAGGAGATTGTTGCATCCATCTAGAACCCTGAGAACTACAGTGCTATGATGTCACTCACTTCCACAGGCCTTGCAGAGTGTAAACAACAACAACCCAGCTTTGTTGTGTATGTAACCATAGGGATTTGTGATGTCACCTAGAACCTTCACAGCAGCGACAGCTTTATGAGGAGCATCAGCACTGCTCTGCCTGAGCAGAACCATCACCGCCATAGGTTGTCAAATAACCCGGATTTAACCCACACAGGTAAGTCCAATGGGGTGCAGGCATGTCCTCTATGCTTACAGCTTCCCGTGGGTGTTGGTTTGATACCGTTTGGGGACAGCCAAGGAGGCATCTGCAGGCAACAAAGGTAGGTGTGTGCTTGTGTGTGTGTTTCCTATGCAGATCCTAAGCCCAGTGTCACATGCAAGTAGGAGGAGTAAGAAGGGTTCCTGGCAAATCCGGGTTATGGATTGCATTTAAAAAGGCCCCGTGGGAGTGCAATGGGCCCCTGTCTTGCTGCTTAGCAATAATGGTATGGGTTTAGGTTCTGCTGTGTGTACTGGTGGTTGACTGCCCCCCAGCCCAGAGTGTGCATGGAAAATTGTCTGGCAGCCTCCCTGACAGCAAGCAGTGATAGTGCCCATGAAGGGCACCTTGTTGGGCCCGCCCCTTTCACGGTTATCGCTTCTCGGCCTTTTGGCTAAGATCAAGTGTAGTATCTGTTCTTATCAGTTTAATATCTGATACGTCCCCTATCTGGGGACCATATATTAAATGGATTTTTGAGAACGGGGGCCGATTTCGAAGCTTGCTTCCGTCGCCCTATGCATTGACCCGATATGGCAGTATCTTCGGGTACAGTGCACCACCCCCTTACAGGGTTAAAAAGAAAGATTCCTACTTTCATTGCTACCTGCTTGCTGGCTAGCCAGCTAGCCAGCCCTGTGGGCCTTGCTGCTGCTGCTGCAGCCAAAAAACAAAAGGTGGTGCTGCTGCTGCTTCTGCTGCTTCTGCTTCTGCTTGTGTCTGGCCGCTGTTGGAGCGTCCAGGCACAGGACTTCTGCTGCTGCTGACTAAATGGCCTCCTTAATTGGATCATTTGAGTAGCCAGCACACCTGTGCAGGTAGGGCATGACATGATAGGCAGCTGCCTTGATAGCGGGTGGGTGCTGAATGTTCCTAATTGACAAAATAAGATTAATGCTTATGAAGAAATATAAAATCTCATCCCTTCCCCAATATCGCGCCACACCCCTACCCCTTAATTCCCTGGTTGAACTTGATGGACATATGTCTTTTTTCGACCGTACTAACTATGTAACTATGTATCATAACATGGGGGGGGGGGGTCTCCTGGCTGTTCACACAGGTGTGTCATTGCTGTACATTGACCATGCATTGCTTCTGTGGTATTGCAAAGGCAAAGACAAATGCTTCCAGCCATCCATTGCACTAATGGATTGGTCATCAGCTGGCTGTCTATGTCCCGCATCAATATAGACCAAAGTACAGAGGGTTAGGCTATGCTATTGTGCACCTACCTGATGCATCAGAAGGTGCGAGGCCCTTGCTAAATTCTGTGCACAGACTTTGAGATCTATGCTTTAGACTGTATCTAAACCTGCTCCAACATGGACTGACATTCTGGCCTACTTTCAGCCGATGCGACTTGTCTGTCGCTGAACAGTCGCTTTTTATGTATTCAGCACCTATGTATAATGTTGTAAAAATGCTCTAGAAGCTAAAGTCGCAGAAATGTCACACATATTTGGCCTGCAACTTTCTGTGCGACAAATTCAGACAGGAAAAATCAGTATAAATCCTTAGAAAATTATCCCCCAGTGTCTCCATCTGCTGGCGGTATTGAATAAGCATTGCTGCACTGATGGGGTATGCATTAGACGAAAAAAAAGAAGAAAAAGAAGAATAATACGCCCAGAAAAGAGGCGAAAAGGAGAAAAACGTAAAAAAACGTGAAAAAAAAGTAAGAGGAAGAGAAGGGAAAAAAAGGTGGAAATGGGTTTAAAAGTGATTTCGGCGGAGAAATATATATATATATATATATATATATATATATATATATATACGCGCACACACACACATATATATAAACGTATTCTCCGTTGAGATATTGCAGCCGCTGCTGTGTCCAGGCCCAGGAGCCTTAGCACTGTGCTGTGATGTCACTCAATACCACTGACATCACTAGGTGTAAACAACATCTCTCCTTTGCTGTGTATGTGACTATGGAGCTGTTTGGTGATGTCGTCTATTATGGCCTTCATAGAAGCAACAGGAGATTGTTGCATCCATCTAGAACCCTCAGAACTACAGTGCTATGATGTCACTCACTTCCACAGGCCTTGCAGAGTGTAAACAACAACAACCCAGCTTTGTTGTGTATGTAACCATAGGGATTTGTGATGTCACCTAGAACCTTCACAGCAGCGACAGCTTTATGAGGAGCATCAGCACTGCTCTGCCTGAGCAGAACCATCACCGCCATAGGTTGTCAAATAACCCGGATTTAACCCACACAGGTAAGTCCAATGGGGTGCAGGCATGTCCTCTATGCTTACAGCTTCCCGTGGGTGTTGGTTTGATACCGTTTGGGGACAGCCAAGGAGGCATCTGCAGGCAACAAAGGTAGGTGTGTGCTTGTGTGTGTGTTTCCTATGCAGATCCTAAGCCCAGTGTCACATGCAAGTAGGAGGAGTAAGAAGGGTTCCTGGCAAATCCGGGTTATGGATTGCATTTAAAAAGGCCCCGTGGGAGTGCAATGGGCCCCTGTCTTGCTGCTTAGCAATAATGGTATGGGTTTAGGTTCTGCTGTGTGTACTGGTGGTTGACTGCCCCCCAGCCCAGAGTGTGCATGGAAAATTGTCTGGCAGCCTCCCTGACAGCAAGCAGTGATAGTGCCCATGAAGGGGACCTTGTTGGGCCCGCCCCTTTCACGGTTATCGCTTCTCGGCCTTTTGGCTAAGATCAAGTGTAGTATCTGTTCTTATCAGTTTAATATCTGATACGTCCCCTATCTGGGGACCATATATTAAATGGATTTTTGAGAACGGGGGCCGATTTCGAAGCTTGCTTCCGTCGCCCTATGCATTGACCCGATATGGCAGTATCTTCGGGTACAGTGCACCACCCCCTTACAGGGTTAAAAAGAAAGATTCCTACTTTCATTGCTACCTGCTTGCTGGCTAGCCAGCTAGCCAGCCCTGTGGGCCTTGCTGCTGCTGCAGCCAAAAAACAAAAGGTGGTGCTGCTGCTGCTTCTGCTTCTGCTTGTGTCTGGCCGCTGTTGGAGCGTCCAGGCACAGGACTTCTGCTGCTGCTGACTAAATGGCCTCCTTAATTGGATCATTTGAGTAGCCAGCACACCTGTGCAGGTAGGGCATGACATGATAGGCAGCTGCCTTGATAGCGGGTGGGTGCTGAATGTTCCTAATTGACAAAATAAGATTAATGCTTATGAAGAAATATAAAATCTCATCCCTTCCCCAATATCGCGCCACACCCCTACCCCTTAATTCCCTGGTTGAACTTGATGGACATATGTCTTTTTTCGACCGTACTAACTATGTAACTATGTAACATAACATGGGGGGGGGGGTCTCCTGGCTGTTCACACAGGTGTGTCATTGCTGTACATTGACCATGCATTGCTTCTGTGGTATTGCAAAGGCAAAGACAAATGCTTCCAGCCATCCATTGCACTAATGGATTGGTCATCAGCTGGCTGTCTATGTCCCGCATCAATATAGACCAAAGTACAGAGGGTTAGGCTATGCTATTGTGCACCTACCTGATGCATCAGAAGGTGCGAGGCCCTTGCTAAATTCTGTGCACAGACTTTGAGATCTATGCTTTAGACTGTATCTAAACCTGCTCCAACATGGACTGACATTCTGGCCTACTTTCAGCCGATGCGACTTGTCTGTCGCTGAACAGTCGCTTTTTATGTATTCAGCACCTATGTATAATGTTGTAAAAAGGCTCTAGAAGCTAAAGTCGCAGAAATGTCACACATATTTGGCCTGCAACTTTCTGTGCGACAAATTCAGACAGGAAAAATCAGTATAAATCCTTAGAAAATTATCCCCCAGTGTCTCCATCTGCTGGCGGTATTGAATAAGCATTGCTGCACTGATGGGGTATGCATTAGACGAAAAAAAAGAAGAAAAAGAAGAATAATACGCCCAGAAAAGAGGCGAAAAGGAGAAAAACGTAAAAAAACGTGAAAAAAAGTAAGAGGAAGAGAAGGGAAAAAAAGGTGGAAATGGGTTTAAAAGTGATTTCGGCGGAGAAATATATATATATATATATATATATATATATATATATATATATATACGCGCACACACACACATATATATAAACGTATTCTCCGTTGAGATATTGCAGCCGCTGCTGTGTCCAGGCCCAGGAGCCTTAGCACTGTGCTGTGATGTCACTCAATACCACTGACATCACTAGGTGTAAACAACATCTCTCCTTTGCTGTGTATGTGACTATGGAGCTGTTTGGTGATGTCGTCTATTATGGCCTTCATAGAAGCAACAGGAGATTGTTGCATCCATCTAGAACCCTCAGAACTACAGTGCTATGATGTCACTCACTTCCACAGACCTTGCAGAGTGTAAACAACAACAACCCAGCTTTGTTGTGTATGTAACCATAGGGATTTGTGATGTCACCTAGAACCTTCACAGCAGCGACAGCTTTATGAGGAGCATCAGCACTGCTCTGCCTGAGCAGAACCATCACCGCCATAGGTTGTCAAATAACCCGGATTTAACCCACACAGGTAAGTCCAATGGGGTGCAGGCATGTCCTCTATGCTTACAGCTTCCCGTGGGTGTTGGTTTGATACCGTTTGGGGACAGCCAAGGAGGCATCTGCAGGCAACAAAGGTAGGTGTGTGCTTGTGTGTGTGTTTCCTATGCAGATCCTAAGCCCAGTGTCACATGCAAGTAGGAGGAGTAAGAAGGGTTCCTGGCAAATCCGGGTTATGGATTGCATTTAAAAAGGCCCCGTGGGAGTGCAATGGGCCCCTGTCTTGCTGCTTAGCAATAATGGTATGGGTTTAGGTTCTGCTGTGTGTACTGGTGGTTGACTGCCCCCCAGCCCAGAGTGTGCATGGGAAATTGTCTGGCAGCCTCCCTGACAGCAAGCAGTGATAGTGCCCATGAAGGGGACCTTGTTGGGCCCGCCCCTTTCACGGTTATCGCTTCTCGGCCTTTTGGCTAAGATCAAGTGTAGTATCTGTTCTTATCAGTTTAATATCTGATACGTCCCCTATCTGGGGACCATATATTAAATGGATTTTTGAGAACGGGGGCCGATTTCGAAGCTTGCTTCCGTCGCCCTATGCATTGACCCGATATGGCAGTATCTTCGGGTACAGTGCACCACCCCCTTACAGGGTTAAAAAGAAAGATTCCTACTTTCATTGCTACCTGCTTGCTGGCTAGCCAGCTAGCCAGCCCTGTGGGCCTTGCTGCTGCTGCAGCCAAAAAACAAAAGGTGGTGCTGCTGCTGCTTCTGCTGCTTCTGCTTCTGCTTGTGTCTGGCCGCTGTTGGAGCGTCCAGGCACAGGACTTCTGCTGCTGCTGACTAAATGGCCTCCTTAATTGGATCATTTGAGTAGCCAGCACACCTGTGCAGGTAGGGCATGACATGATAGGCAGCTGCCTTGATAGCGGGTGGGTGCTGAATGTTCCTAATTGACAAAATAAGATTAATGCTTATGAAGAAATATAAAATCTCATCCCTTCCCCAATATCGCGCCACACCCCTACCCCTTAATTCCCTGGTTGAACTTGATGGACATATGTCTTTTTTCGACCGTACTAACTATGTAACTATGTAACATAACATGGGGGGGGGGGTCTCCTGGCTGTTCACACAGGTGTGTCATTGCTGTACATTGACCATGCATTGCTTCTGTGGTATTGCAAAGGCAAAGACAAATGCTTCCAGCCATCCATTGCACTAATGGATTGGTCATCAGCTGGCTGTCTATGTCCCGCATCAATATAGACCAAAGTACAGAGGGTTAGGCTATGCTATTGTGCACCTACCTGATGCATCAGAAGGTGCGAGGCCCTTGCTAAATTCTGTGCACAGACTTTGAGATCTATGCTTTAGACTGTATCTAAACCTGCTCCAACATGGACTGACATTCTGGCCTACTTTCAGCCGATGCGACTTGTCTGTCGCTGAACAGTCGCTTTTTATGTATTCAGCACCTATGTATAATGCTGTAAAAAGGCTCTAGAAGCTAAAGTCGCAGAAATGTCACACATATTTGGCCTGCAACTTTCTGTGCGACAAATTCAGACAGGAAAAATCAGTATAAATCCTTAGAAAATTATCCCCCAGTGTCTCCATCTGCTGGCGGTATTGAATAAGCATTGCTGCACTGATGGGGTATGCATTAGACGAAAAAAAAGAAGAAAAAGAAGAATAATACGCCCAGAAAAGAGGCGAAAAGGAGAAAAACGTAAAAAAACGTGAAAAAAAAGTAAGAGGAAGAGAAGGGAAAAAAAGGTGGAAATGGGTTTAAAAGTGATTTCGGCGGAGAAATATATATATATATATATATATATATATATATATATATATATACGCGCACACACACACATATATATAAACGTATTCTCCGTTGAGATATTGCAGCCGCTGCTGTGTCCAGGCCCAGGAGCCTTAGCACTGTGCTGTGATGTCACTCAATACCACTGACATCACTAGGTGTAAACAACATCTCTCCTTTGCTGTGTATGTGACTATGGAGCTGTTTGGTGATGTCGTCTATTATGGCCTTCATAGAAGCAACAGGAGATTGTTGCATCCATCTAGAACCCTCAGAACTACAGTGCTATGATGTCACTCACTTCCACAGGCCTTGCAGAGTGTAAACAACAACAACCCAGCTTTGTTGTGTATGTAACCATAGGGATTTGTGATGTCACCTAGAACCTTCACAGCAGCGACAGCTTTATGAGGAGCATCAGCACTGCTCTGCCTGAGCAGAACCATCACCGCCATAGGTTGTCAAATAACCCGGATTTAACCCACACAGGTAAGTCCAATGGGGTGCAGGCATGTCCTCTATGCTTACAGCTTCCCGTGGGTGTTGGTTTGATACCGTTTGGGGACAGCCAAGGAGGCATCTGCAGGCAACAAAGGTAGGTGTGTGCTTGTGTGTGTGTTTCCTATGCAGATCCTAAGCCCAGTGTCACATGCAAGTAGGAGGAGTAAGAAGGGTTCCTGGCAAATCCGGGTTATGGATTGCATTTAAAAAGGCCCCGTGGGAGTGCAATGGGCCCCTGTCTTGCTGCTTAGCAATAATGGTATGGGTTTAGGTTCTGCTGTGTGTACTGGTGGTTGACTGCCCCCCAGCCCAGAGTGTGCATGGAAAATTGTCTGGCAGCCTCCCTGACAGCAAGCAGTGATAGTGCCCATGAAGGGGACCTTGTTGGGCCCGCCCCTTTCACGGTTATCGCTTCTCGGCCTTTTGGCTAAGATCAAGTGTAGTATCTGTTCTTATCAGTTTAATATCTGATACGTCCCCTATCTGGGGACCATATATTAAATGGATTTTTGAGAACGGGGGCCGATTTCGAAGCTTGCTTCCGTCGCCCTATGCATTGACCCGATATGGCAGTATCTTCGGGTACAGTGCACCACCCCCTTACAGGGTTAAAAAGAAAGATTCCTACTTTCATTGCTACCTGCTTGCTGGCTAGCCAGCTAGCCAGCCCTGTGGGCCTTGCTGCTGCTGCAGCCAAAAAACAAAAGGTGGTGCTGCTGCTGCTTCTGCTTCTGCTTGTGTCTGGCCGCTGTTGGAGCGTCCAGGCACAGGACTTCTGCTGCTGCTGACTAAATGGCCTCCTTAATTGGATCATTTGAGTAGCCAGCACACCTGTGCAGGTAGGGCATGACATGATAGGCAGCTGCCTTGATAGCGGGTGGGTGCTGAATGTTCCTAATTGACAAAATAAGATTAATGCTTATGAAGAAATATAAAATCTCATCCCTTCCCCAATATCGCGCCACACCCCTACCCCTTAATTCCCTGGTTGAACTTGATGGACATATGTCTTTTTTCGACCGTACTAACTATGTAACTATGTAACATAACATGGGGGGGGGGGGGTCTCCTGGCTGTTCACACAGGTGTGTCATTGCTGTACATTGACCATGCATTGCTTCTGTGGTATTGCAAAGGCAAAGACAAATGCTTCCAGCCATCCATTGCACTAATGGATTGGTCATCAGCTGGCTGTCTATGTCCCGCATCAATATAGACCAAAGTACAGAGGGTTAGGCTATGCTATTGTGCACCTACCTGATGCATCAGAAGGTGCGAGGCCCTTGCTAAATTCTGTGCACAGACTTTGAGATCTATGCTTTAGACTGTATCTAAACCTGCTCCAACATGGACTGACATTCTGGCCTACTTTCAGCCGATGCGACTTGTCTGTCGCTGAACAGTCGCTTTTTATGTATTCAGCACCTATGTATAATGCTGTAAAAAGGCTCTAGAAGCTAAAGTCGCAGAAATGTCACACATATTTGGCCTGCAACTTTCTGTGCGACAAATTCAGACAGGAAAAATCAGTATAAATCCTTAGAAAATTATCCCCCAGTGTCTCCATCTGCTGGCGGTATTGAATAAGCATTGCTGCACTGATGGGGTATGCATTAGACGAAAAAAAAGAAGAAAAAGAAGAATAATACGCCCAGAAAAGAGGCGAAAAGGAGAAAAACGTAAAAAAACGTGAAAAAAAAGTAAGAGGAAGAGAAGGGAAAAAAAGGTGGAAATGGGTTTAAAAGTGATTTCGGCGGAGAAATATATATATATATATATATATATATATATATATATATATATATATATATATATACGCGCACACACACACATATATATAAACGTATTCTCCGTTGAGATATTGCAGCCGCTGCTGTGTCCAGGCCCAGGAGCCTTAGCACTGTGCTGTGATGTCACTCAATACCACTGACATCACTAGGTGTAAACAACATCTCTCCTTTGCTGTGTATGTGACTATGGAGCTGTTTGGTGATGTCGTCTATTATGGCCTTCATAGAAGCAACAGGAGATTGTTGCATCCATCTAGAACCCTCAGAACTACAGTGCTATGATGTCACTCACTTCCACAGGCCTTGCAGAGTGTAAACAACAACAACCCAGCTTTGTTGTGTATGTAACCATAGGGATTTGTGATGTCACCTAGAACCTTCACAGCAGCGACAGCTTTATGAGGAGCATCAGCACTGCTCTGCCTGAGCAGAACCATCACCGCCATAGGTTGTCAAATAACCCGGATTTAACCCACACAGGTAAGTCCAATGGGGTGCAGGCATGTCCTCTATGCTTACAGCTTCCCGTGGGTGTTGGTTTGATACCGTTTGGGGACAGCCAAGGAGGCATCTGCAGGCAACAAAGGTAGGTGTGTGCTTGTGTGTGTGTTTCCTATGCAGATCCTAAGCCCAGTGTCACATGCAAGTAGGAGGAGTAAGAAGGGTTCCTGGCAAATCCGGGTTATGGATTGCATTTAAAAAGGCCCCGTGGGAGTGCAATGGGCCCCTGTCTTGCTGCTTAGCAATAATGGTATGGGTTTAGGTTCTGCTGTGTGTACTGGTGGTTGACTGCCCCCCAGCCCAGAGTGTGCATGGAAAATTGTCTGGCAGCCTCCCTGACAGCAAGCAGTGATAGTGCCCATGAAGGGGACCTTGTTGGGCCCGCCCCTTTCACGGTTATCGCTTCTCGGCCTTTTGGCTAAGATCAAGTGTAGTATCTGTTCTTATCAGTTTAATATCTGATACGTCCCCTATCTGGGGACCATATATTAAATGGATTTTTGAGAACGGGGGCCGATTTCGAAGCTTGCTTCCGTCGCCCTATGCATTGACCCGATATGGCAGTATCTTCGGGTACAGTGCACCACCCCCTTACAGGGTTAAAAAGAAAGATTCCTACTTTCATTGCTACCTGCTTGCTGGCTAGCCAGCTAGCCAGCCCTGTGGGCCTTGCTGCTGCTGCAGCCAAAAAACAAAAGGTGGTGCTGCTGCTGCTTCTGCTTCTGCTTGTGTCTGGCCGCTGTTGGAGCGTCCAGGCACAGGACTTCTGCTGCTGCTGACTAAATGGCCTCCTTAATTGGATCATTTGAGTAGCCAGCACACCTGTGCAGGTAGGGCATGACATGATAGGCAGCTGCCTTGATAGCGGGTGGGTGCTGAATGTTCCTAATTGACAAAATAAGATTAATGCTTATGAAGAAATATAAAATCTCATCCCTTCCCCAATATCGCGCCACACCCCTACCCCTTAATTCCCTGGTTGAACTTGATGGACATATGTCTTTTTTCGACCGTACTAACTATGTAACTATGTAACATAACATGGGGGGGGGGGTCTCCTGGCTGTTCACACAGGTGTGTCATTGCTGTACATTGACCATGCATTGCTTCTGTGGTATTGCAAAGGCAAAGACAAATGCTTCCAGCCATCCATTGCACTAATGGATTGGTCATCAGCTGGCTGTCTATGTCCCGCATCAATATAGACCAAAGTACAGAGGGTTAGGCTATGCTATTGTGCACCTACCTGATGCATCAGAAGGTGCGAGGCCCTTGCTAAATTCTGTGCACAGACTTTGAGATCTATGCTTTAGACTGTATCTAAACCTGCTCCAACATGGACTGACATTCTGGCCTACTTTCAGCCGATGCGACTTGTCTGTCGCTGAACAGTCGCTTTTTATGTATTCAGCACCTATGTATAATGTTGTAAAAATGCTCTAGAAGCTAAAGTCGCAGAAATGTCACACATATTTGGCCTGCAACTTTCTGTGCGACAAATTCAGACAGGAAAAATCAGTATAAATCCTTAGAAAATCATCCCCCAGTGTCTCCATCTGCTGGCGGTATTGAATAAGCATTGCTGCACTGATGGGGTATGCATTAGACGAAAAAAAAGAAGAAAAAGAAGAATAATACGCCCAGAAAAGAGGCGAAAAGGAGAAAAACGTAAAAAAACGTGAAAAAAAAGTAAGAGGAAGAGAAGGGAAAAAAAGGTGGAAATGGGTTTAAAAGTGATTTCGGCGGAGATATATATATATATATATATATATATATATATACGCGCACACACACACATATATATAAACGTATTCTCCGTTGAGATATTGCAGCCGCTGCTGTGTCCAGGCCCAGGAGCCTTAGCACTGTGCTGTGATGTCACTCAATACCACTGACATCACTAGGTGTAAACAACATCTCTCCTTTGCTGTGTATGTGACTATGGAGCTGTTTGGTGATGTCGTCTATTATGGCCTTCATAGAAGCAACAGGAGATTGTTGCATCCATCTAGAACCCTCAGAACTACAGTGCTATGATGTCACTCACTTCCACAGGCCTTGCAGAGTGTAAACAACAACAACCCAGCTTTGTTGTGTATGTAACCATAGGGATTTGTGATGTCACCTAGAACCTTCACAGCAGCGACAGCTTTATGAGGAGCATCAGCACTGCTCTGCCTGAGCAGAACCATCACCGCCATAGGTTGTCAAATAACCCGGATTTAACCCACACAGGTAAGTCCAATGGGGTGCAGGCATGTCCTCTATGCTTACAGCTTCCCGTGGGTGTTGGTTTGATACCGTTTGGGGACAGCCAAGGAGGCATCTGCAGGCAACAAAGGTAGGTGTGTGCTTGTGTGTGTGTTTCCTATGCAGATCCTAAGCCCAGTGTCACATGCAAGTAGGAGGAGTAAGAAGGGTTCCTGGCAAATCCGGGTTATGGATTGCATTTAAAAAGGCCCCGTGGGAGTGCAATGGGCCCCTGTCTTGCTGCTTAGCAATAATGGTATGGGTTTAGGTTCTGCTGTGTGTACTGGTGGTTGACTGCCCCCCAGCCCAGAGTGTGCATGGAAAATTGTCTGGCAGCCTCCCTGACAGCAAGCAGTGATAGTGCCCATGAAGGGGACCTTGTTGGGCCCGCCCCTTTCACGGTTATCGCTTCTCGGCCTTTTGGCTAAGATCAAGTGTAGTATCTGTTCTTATCAGTTTAATATCTGATACGTCCCCTATCTGCGGACCATATATTAAATGGATTTTTGAGAACGGGGGCCGATTTCGAAGCTTGCTTCCGTCGCCCTATGCATTGACCCGATATGGCAGTATCTTCGGGTACAGTGCACCACCCCCTTACAGGGTTAAAAAGAAAGATTCCTACTTTCATTGCTACCTGCTTGCTGGCTAGCCAGCTAGCCAGCCCTGTGGGCCTTGCTGCTGCTGCAGCCAAAAAACAAAAGGTGGTGCTGCTGCTGCTTCTGCTTCTGCTTGTGTCTGGCCGCTGTTGGAGCGTCCAGGCACAGGACTTCTGCTGCTGCTGACTAAATGGCCTCCTTAATTGGATCATTTGAGTAGCCAGCACACCTGTGCAGGTAGGGCATGACATGATAGGCAGCTGCCTTGATAGCGGGTGGGTGCTGAATGTTCCTAATTGACAAAATAAGATTAATGCTTATGAAGAAATATAAAATCTCATCCCTTCCCCAATATCGCGCCACACCCCTACCCCTTAATTCCCTGGTTGAACTTGATGGACATATGTCTTTTTTCGACCGTACTAACTATGTAACTATGTAACATAACATGGGGGGGGGGGGTCTCCTGGCTGTTCACACAGGTGTGTCATTGCTGTACATTGACCATGCATTGCTTCTGTGGTATTGCAAAGGCAAAGA
Source organism: Hyla sarda (assembly GCF_029499605.1). NCBI lineage: Eukaryota > Metazoa > Chordata > Amphibia > Anura > Hylidae > Hyla > Hyla sarda. Next base: position 78,217 of record NW_026607905.1, on the reverse strand, counting down.
CAAATGCTTCCAGCCATCCATTGCACTAATGGATTGGTCATCAGCTGGCTGTCTATGTCCCGCATCAATATAGACCAAAGTACAGAGGGTTAGGCTATGCTATTGTGCACCTACCTGATGCATCAGAAGGTGCGAGGCCCTTGCTAAATTCTGTGCACAGACTTTGAGATCTATGCTTTAGACTGTATCTAAACCTGCTCCAACATGGACTGACATTCTGGCCTACTTTCAGCCGATGCGACTTGTCTGTCGCTGAACAGTCGCTTTTTATGTATTCAGCACCTATGTATAATGTTGTAAAAAGGCTCTAGAAGCTAAAGTCGCAGAAATGTCACACATATTTGGCCTGCAACTTTCTGTGCGACAAATTCAGACAGGAAAAATCAGTATAAATCCTTAGAAAATTATCCCCCAGTGTCTCCATCTGCTGGCAGTATTGAATAAGCATTGCTGCACTGATGGGGTATGCATTAGACGAAAAAAAAGAAGAAAAAGAAGAATAATACGCCCAGAAAAGAGGCGAAAAGGAGAAAAACGTAAAAAAACGTGAAAAAAAAGTAAGAGGAAGAGAAGGGAAAAAAAGGTGGAAATGGGTTTAAAAGTGATTTCGGCGGAGAATATATATATATATATATATATATATATATATATATATATATATATATATATATATACGCGCACACACACACATATATATAAACGTATTCTCCGTTGAGATATTGCAGCCGCTGCTGTGTCCAGGCCCAGGAGCCTTAGCACTGTGCTGTGATGTCACTCAATACCACTGACATCACTAGGTGTAAACAACATCTCTCCTTTGCTGTGTATGTGACTATGGAGCTGTTTGGTGATGTCGTCTATTATGGCCTTCATAGAAGCAACAGGAGATTGTTGCATCCATCTAGAACCCTCAGAACTACAGTGCTATGATGTCACTCACTTCCACAGGCCTTGCAGAGTGTAAACAACAACAACCCAGCTTTGTTGTGTATGTAACCATAGGGATTTGTGATGTCACCTAGAACCTTCACAGCAGCGACAGCTTTATGAGGAGCATCAGCACTGCTCTGCCTGAGCAGAACCATCACCGCCATAGGTTGTCAAATAACCCGGATTTAACCCACACAGGTAAGTCCAATGGGGTGCAGGCATGTCCTCTATGCTTACAGCTTCCCGTGGGTGTTGGTTTGATACCGTTTGGGGACAGCCAAGGAGGCATCTGCAGGCAACAAAGGTAGGTGTGTGCTTGTGTGTGTGTTTCCTATGCAGATCCTAAGCCCAGTGTCACATGCAAGTAGGAGGAGTAAGAAGGGTTCCTGGCAAATCCGGGTTATGGATTGCATTTAAAAAGGCCCCGTGGGAGTGCAATGGGCCCCTGTCTTGCTGCTTAGCAATAATGGTATGGGTTTAGGTTCTGCTGTGTGTACTGGTGGTTGACTGCCCCCCAGCCCAGAGTGTGCATGGAAAATTGTCTGGCAGCCTCCCTGACAGCAAGCAGTGATAGTGCCCATGAAGGGGACCTTGTTGGGCCCGCCCCTTTCACGGTTATCGCTTCTCGGCCTTTTGGCTAAGATCAAGTGTAGTATCTGTTCTTATCAGTTTAATATCTGATACGTCCCCTATCTGGGGACCATATATTAAATGGATTTTTGAGAACGGGGGCCGATTTCGAAGCTTGCTTCCGTCGCCCTATGCATTGACCCGATATGGCAGTATCTTCGGGTACAGTGCACCACCCCCTTACAGGGTTAAAAAGAAAGATTCCTACTTTCATTGCTACCTGCTTGCTGGCTAGCCAGCTAGCCAGCCCTGTGGGCCTTGCTGCTGCTGCAGCCAAAAAACAAAAGGTGGTGCTGCTGCTGCTTCTGCTTCTGCTTGTGTCTGGCCGCTGTTGGAGCGTCCAGGCACAGGACTTCTGCTGCTGCTGACTAAATGGCCTCCTTAATTGGATCATTTGAGTAGCCAGCACACCTGTGCAGGTAGGGCATGACATGATAGGCAGCTGCCTTGATAGCGGGTGGGTGCTGAATGTTCCTAATTGACAAAATAAGATTAATGCTTATGAAGAAATATAAAATCTCATCCCTTCCCCAATATCGCGCCACACCCCTACCCCTTAATTCCCTGGTTGAACTTGATGGACATATGTCTTTTTTCGACCGTACTAACTATGTAACTATGTAACATAACATGGGGGGGGGGGGGTCTCCTGGCTGTTCACACAGGTGTGTCATTGCTGTACATTGACCATGCATTGCTTCTGTGGTATTGCAAAGGCAAAGACAAATGCTTCCAGCCATCCATTGCACTAATGGATTGGTCATCAGCTGGCTGTCTATGTCCCGCATCAATATAGACCAAAGTACAGAGGGTTAGGCTATGCTATTGTGCACCTACCTGATGCATCAGAAGGTGCGAGGCCCTTGCTAAATTCTGTGCACAGACTTTGAGATCTATGCTTTAGACTGTATCTAAACCTGCTCCAACATGGACTGACATTCTGGCCTACTTTCAGCCGATGCGACTTGTCTGTCGCTGAACAGTCGCTTTTTATGTATTCAGCACCTATGTATAATGTTGTAAAAAGGCTCTAGAAGCTAAAGTCGCAGAAATGTCACACATATTTGGCCTGCAACTTTCTGTGCGACAAATTCAGACAGGAAAAATCAGTATAAATCCTTAGAAAATTATCCCCCAGTGTCTCCATCTGCTGGCGGTATTGAATAAGCATTGCTGCACTGATGGGGTATGCATTAGACGGAAAAAAAGAAGAAAAAGAAGAATAATACGCCCAGAAAAGAGGCGAAAAGGAGAAAAACGTAAAAAAACGTGAAAAAAAAGTAAGAGGAAGAGAAGGGAAAAAAAGGTGGAAATGGGTTTAAAAGTGATTTCGGCGGAGAAATATATATATATATATATATATATATATATATATATATATATATATACGCGCACACACACACATATATATAAACGTATTCTCCGTTGAGATATTGCAGCCGCTGCTGTGTCCAGGCCCAGGAGCCTTAGCACTGTGCTGTGATGTCACTCAATACCACTGACATCACTAGGTGTAAACAACATCTCTCCTTTGCTGTGTATGTGACTATGGAGCTGTTTGGTGATGTCGTCTATTATGGCCTTCATAGAAGCAACAGGAGATTGTTGCATCCATCTAGAACCCTCAGAACTACAGTGCTATGATGTCACTCACTTCCACAGGCCTTGCAGAGTGTAAACAACAACAACCCAGCTTTGTTGTGTATGTAACCATAGGGATTTGTGATGTCACCTAGAACCTTCACAGCAGCGACAGCTTTATGAGGAGCATCAGCACTGCTCTGCCTGAGCAGAACCATCACCGCCATAGGTTGTCAAATAACCCGGATTTAACCCACACAGGTAAGTCCAATGGGGTGCAGGCATGTCCTCTATGCTTACAGCTTCCCATGGGTGTTGGTTTGATACCGTTTGGGGACAGCCAAGGAGGCATCTGCAGGCAACAAAGGTAGGTGTGTGCTTGTGTGTGTGTTTCCTATGCAGATCCTAAGCCCAGTGTCACATGCAAGTAGGAGGAGTAAGAAGGGTTCCTGGCAAATCCGGGTTATGGATTGCATTTAAAAAGGCCCCGTGGGAGTGCAATGGGCCCCTGTCTTGCTGCTTAGCAATAATGGTATGGGTTTAGGTTCTGCTGTGTGTACTGGTGGTTGACTGCCCCCCAGCCCAGAGTGTGCATGGAAAATTGTCTGGCAGCCTCCCTGACAGCAAGCAGTGATAGTGCCCATGAAGGGCACCTTGTTGGGCCCGCCCCTTTCACGGTTATCGCTTCTCGGCCTTTTGGCTAAGATCAAGTGTAGTATCTGTTCTTATCAGTTTAATATCTGATACGTCCCCTATCTGGGGACCATATATTAAATGGATTTTTGAGAACGGGGGCCGATTTCGAAGCTTGCTTCCGTCGCCCTATGCATTGACCCGATATGGCAGTATCTTCGGGTACAGTGCACCACCCCCTTACAGGGTTAAAAAGAAAGATTCCTACTTTCATTGCTACCTGCTTGCTGGCTAGCCAGCTAGCCAGCCCTGTGGGCCTTGCTGCTGCTGCAGCCAAAAAACAAAAGGTGGTGCTGCTGCTGCTTCTGCTTCTGCTTGTGTCTGGCCGCTGTTGGAGCGTCCAGGCACAGGACTTTTGCTGCTGCTGACTAAATGGCCTCCTTAATTGGATCATTTGAGTAGCCAGCACACCTGTGCAGGTAGGGCATGACATGATAGGCAGCTGCCTTGATAGCGGGTGGGTGCTGAATGTTCCTAATTGACAAAATAAGATTAATGCTTATGAAGAAATATAAAATCTCATCCCTTCCCCAATATCGCGCCACACCCCTACCCCTTAATTCCCTGGTTGAACTTGATGGACATATGTCTTTTTTCGACCGTACTAACTATGTAACTATGTAACATAACATGGGGGGGGGGGTCTCCTGGCTGTTCACACAGGTGTGTCATTGCTGTACATTGACCATGCATTGCTTCTGTGGTATTGCAAAGGCAAAGACAAATGCTTCCAGCCATCCATTGCACTAATGGATTGGTCATCAGCTGGCTGTCTATGTCCCGCATCAATATAGACCAAAGTACAGAGGGTTAGGCTATGCTATTGTGCACCTACCTGATGCATCAGAAGGTGCGAGGCCCTTGCTAAATTCTGTGCACAGACTTTGAGATCTATGCTTTAGACTGTATCTAAACCTGCTCCAACATGGACTGACATTCTGGCCTACTTTCAGCCGATGCGACTTGTCTGTCGCTGAACAGTCGCTTTTTATGTATTCAGCACCTATGTATAATGTTGTAAAAAGGCTCTAGAAGCTAAAGTCGCAGAAATGTCACACATATTTGGCCTGCAACTTTCTGTGCGACAAATTCAGACAGGAAAAATCAGTATAAATCCTTAGAAAATTATCCCCCAGTGTCTCCATCTGCTGGCGGTATTGAATAAGCATTGCTGCACTGATGGGGTATGCATTAGACGAAAAAAAAGAAGAAAAAGAAGAATAATACGCCCAGAAAAGAGGCGAAAAGGAGAAAAACGTAAAAAAACGTGAAAAAAAAGTAAGAGGAAGAGAAGGGAAAAAAAGGTGGAAATGGGTTTAAAAGTGATTTCGGCGGAGAAATATATATATATATATATATATATATATATATATATATATATATACGCGCACACACACACATATATATAAACGTATTCTCCGTTGAGATATTGCAGCCGCTGCTGTGTCCAGGCCCAGGAGCCTTAGCACTGTGCTGTGATGTCACTCAATACCACTGACATCACTAGGTGTAAACAACATCTCTCCTTTGCTGTGTATGTGACTATGGAGCTGTTTGGTGATGTCGTCTATTATGGCCTTCATAGAAGCAACAGGAGATTGTTGCATCCATCTAGAACCCTCAGAACTACAGTGCTATGATGTCACTCACTTCCACAGGCCTTGCAGAGTGTAAACAACAACAACCCAGCTTTGTTGTGTATGTAACCATAGGGATTTGTGATGTCACCTAGAACCTTCACAGCAGCGACAGCTTTATGAGGAGCATCAGCACTGCTCTGCCTGAGCAGAACCATCACCGCCATAGGTTGTCAAATAACCCGGATTTAACCCACACAGGTAAGTCCAATGGGGTGCAGGCATGTCCTCTATGCTTACAGCTTCCCGTGGGTGTTGGTTTGATACCGTTTGGGGACAGCCAAGGAGGCATCTGCAGGCAACAAAGGTAGGTGTGTGCTTGTGTGTGTGTTTCCTATGCAGATCCTAAGCCCAGTGTCACATGCAAGTAGGAGGAGTAAGAAGGGTTCCTGGCAAATCCGGGTTATGGATTGCATTTAAAAAGGCCCCGTGGGAGTGCAATGGGCCCCTGTCTTGCTGCTTAGCAATAATGGTATGGGTTTAGGTTCTGCTGTGTGTACTGGTGGTTGACTGCCCCCCAGCCCAGAGTGTGCATGGAAAATTGTCTGGCAGCCTCCCTGACAGCAAGCAGTGATAGTGCCCATGAAGGGGACCTTGTTGGGCCCGCCCCTTTCACGGTTATCGCTTCTCGGCCTTTTGGCTAAGATCAAGTGTAGTATCTGTTCTTATCAGTTTAATATCTGATACGTCCCCTATCTGGGGACCATATATTAAATGGATTTTTGAGAACGGGGGCCGATTTCGAAGCTTGCTTCCGTCGCCCTATGCATTGACCCGATATGGCAGTATCTTCGGGTACAGTGCACCACCCCCTTACAGGGTTAAAAAGAAAGATTCCTACTTTCATTGCTACCTGCTTGCTGGCTAGCCAGCTAGCCAGCCCTGTGGGCCTTGCTGCTGCTGCAGCCAAAAAACAAAAGGTGGTGCTGCTGCTGCTTCTGCTTGTGTCTGTCCGCTGTTGGAGCGTCCAGGCACAGGACTTCTGCTGCTGCTGACTAAATGGCCTCCTTAATTGGATCATTTGAGTAGCCAGCACACCTGTGCAGGTAGGGCATGACATGATAGGCAGCTGCCTTGATAGCGGGTGGGTGCTGAATGTTCCTAATTGACAAAATAAGATTAATGCTTATGAAGAAATATAAAATCTCATCCCTTCCCCAATATCGCGCCACACCCCTACCCCTTAATTCCCTGGTTGAACTTGATGGACATATGTCTTTTTTCGACCGTACTAACTATGTAACTATGTAACATAACATGGGGGGGGGGGGTCTCCTGGCTGTTCACACAGGTGTGTCATTGCTGTACATTGACCATGCATTGCTTCTGTGGTATTGCAAAGGCAAAGACAAATGCTTCCAGCCATCCATTGCACTAATGGATTGGTCATCAGCTGGCTGTCTATGTCCCGCATCAATATAGACCAAAGTACAGAGGGTTAGGCTATGCTATTGTGCACCTACCTGATGCATCAGAAGGTGCGAGGCCCTTGCTAAATTCTGTGCACAGACTTTGAGATCTATGCTTTAGACTGTATCTAAACCTGCTCCAACATGGACTGACATTCTGGCCTACTTTCAGCCGATGCGACTTGTCTGTCGCTGAACAGTCGCTTTTTATGTATTCAGCACCTATGTATAATGTTGTAAAAAGGTTCTAGAAGCTAAAGTCGCAGAAATGTCACACATATTTGGCCTGCAACTTTCTGTGCGACAAATTCAGACAGGAAAAATCAGTATAAATCCTTAGAAAATCATCCCCCAGTGTCTCCATCTGCTGGCGGTATTGAATAAGCATTGCTGCACTGATGGGGTATGCATTAGACGAAAAAAAAGAAGAAAAAGAAGAATAATACGCCCAGAAAAGAGGCGAAAAGGAGAAAAACGTAAAAAAACGTGAAAAAAAAGTAAGAGGAAGAGAAGGGAAAAAAAGGTGGAAATGGGTTTAAAAGTGATTTCGGCGGAGAATATATATATATATATATATATATATATATATATATAAGCGCACACACACACATATATATAAACGTATTCTCCGTTGAGATATTGCAGCCGCTGCTGTGTCCAGGCCCAGGAGCCTTAGCACTGTGCTGTGATGTCACTCAATACCACTGACATCACTAGGTGTAAACAACATCTCTCCTTTGCTGTGTATGTGACTATGGAGCTGTTTGGTGATGTCGTCTATTATGGCCTTCATAGAAGCAACAGGAGATTGTTGCATCCATCTAGAACCCTCAGAACTACAGTGCTATGATGTCACTCACTTCCACAGGCCTTGCAGAGTGTAAACAACAACAACCCAGCTTTGTTGTGTATGTAACCATAGGGATTTGTGATGTCACCTAGAACCTTCACAGCAGCGACAGCTTTATGAGGAGCATCAGCACTGCTCTGCCTGAGCAGAACCATCACCGCCATAGGTTGTCAAATAACCCGGATTTAACCCACACAGGTAAGTCCAATGGGGTGCAGGCATGTCCTCTATGCTTACAGCTTCCCGTGGGTGTTGGTTTGATACCGTTTGGGGACAGCCAAGGAGGCATCTGCAGGCAACAAAGGTAGGTGTGTGCTTGTGTGTGTGTTTCCTATGCAGATCCTAAGCCCAGTGTCACATGCAAGTAGGAGGAGTAAGAAGGGTTCCTGGCAAATCCGGGTTATGGATTGCATTTAAAAAGGCCCCGTGGGAGTGCAATGGGCCCCTGTCTTGCTGCTTAGCAATAATGGTATGGGTTTAGGTTCTGCTGTGTGTACTGGTGGTTGACTGCCCCCCAGCCCAGAGTGTGCATGGAAAATTGTCTGGCAGCCTCCCTGACAGCAAGCAGTGATAGTGCCCATGAAGGGGACCTTGTTGGGCCCGCCCCTTTCACGGTTATCGCTTCTCGGCCTTTTGGCTAAGATCAAGTGTAGTAATACAGGAGATCTGGTCAGAAGGTACTCGGGTACCCCTCTCCTCGGCCTTGTGGGATCGCCCAGGTTTATTGCCTGGGCTTCACCCACTTGTTGCTATTGGGGAGAGGGCCTAGTCCCAGGGTAACGAGTAGCGATCGCCTCTCAAGACCTTCGGGTGGAGAGAGGTTAGAACCATGGATGATGATCCGGATCCAGGTTCTGTGCCGGCATATGCAAGGATTAAAAACACCGTGAGAGTCATTCTCACGGATGATACCAAAAGGGCGGACGATTTGAAATTCGTAGTAGAGGACGTGCTCGGAGGAGTTTTCGGAATACAGAAGGGCGAGATATTGGCAATCCAGGACTACCCGAAGCGTAAAATTTTTGATGTGACGTTCACACAAAATGGCATCCACAGAGATTTTGTTACCAGAGCTGCTGCGAGTAAAGACAAAAAGCTTCAGGGTGTCCGGATTATTGAGCACGTTCTAGACGATATTAAGCTGGTGGTAGTAAAGATGTATTCCCCTTTTGCCAACCTACACGATGTTGAGTTGTTTTTACAAGTCTATTTTAGTAAGGTTGAGTGCAGAGGAAAAATCATGAACAGCTGTGGCATCTGGACATCTAAGTGGAGATTTCAGGTTACATGCAAAAAAGATGACAGATTGCCAGGGGGAATACAACTACCACCAGCTCGTTTTAAAATAAATAATATGTGTGGCGACCTCTTTTATGCGGGGATGCCAAGCTACTGCAGGAAGTGTCACAGATATGGACACACAAAAGAAAACTGTGAAAGTACATGCAAAAAATGTGGTAGCACACAGCACGAGACAGAGAAATGCACAAGAGGAGGGAGGTGCAATTTCTGTCAACAATTCGGTCACCTTTTCTCCTCTTGTCCCCACAGACATAGGACGGAGCAGCAGTGGCAACCCTGGAGGCAGCAAGGACAGCAACCGGGACACCAGCCGAGGCAAGCAGAGCCAGTGATTACCCCCCCACAAGAGGTAAGCGGTGAGATGGAGAAGGAGAAAGACCCCCCTCAGGCAAAAGGAGGGGACCCTAAAGAGCAGAGGATGGCCAAAAAACGTGCAAGTGGTGGAAAAACTGGCCCCCAGGAGCATGCTGGGTTAAGAGAGGAGCGGACGGCGGCCGAATCCGCTCCTCAGCAACCTCTGGCTCAGGGTCCCCCTGAGAGCGATGATCCGGGTGGAGAGGTGAAGGTTAAAAGGCGGAGGGGCTCCAGAAGACTCTATTCGGAGGCGGTCCAGGGGGAGCCGATGGAAGTACCTGCGGATGCAGGGAACCCAAGTGACGTTCCTCCACAGGTCCCCATAGGGGATACCCCCCCTCCTCCCTGCCAGGAGGAGGTTTCAGGGGTGACCGTCTCTGAGGTACCAGAGACGGAACTAAGTGAACACCCGACCCCTATGGAGGGGCAAGAGGTGGAAGAACCCAATGAGTCTGGAGCCCTGATTGCCAGGATGCCCGAGAACAACTATGCCTCAATCATGATGGAGGAGGGGGGTCGGCTGAGTGATGGTGCCTCCTCTCCTGCTTCCTCTATGCGTACAGTTGAGTCAGATTTTGGGGGGTATGAGGCTTCGGAGGGGGAATCAGAGGTGTAAGACGTTTTCTTGTACATTCCCATGGCTGAGTTGTCCGGTCTGTCCTTGAACGTGAGAAGTGTGAGCGCCAGAGTAAGAAGGGTTGCCCTATTTAATTACTTGTCGGTTTTTGCTGCTTCCGTCCTTTTCCTGCAGGAATGTGGCATCCCGCACAGATTAAATTATAAAGAATATGAAGATGATTGGGTGCACGGTCCATCAGTCTGGTCTGGATCAAATGAGTCCAGATCAGCAGGGGTCGCCATACTTTTTAAAGGGAACGTTTTAATTGAGAGTTTTAACGAAATTTTACCAGGCAGAATTTTATTGGTCAACGCTTTTATTAATGGTATTAAATGGCAGTTTTTAAATTTTTATGGTTCTCCTGATAAGAATGAAAGAATAAAAATGTTGGAGATTTTACCCCTTTTTATTAACAATTCTAGTCCTCTTGTTTTATCAGGTGATTTTAATTGTATTTTAAGGGGAGAACGCCGTTTTTCGAACGCAGTGAGTAGGAACTATGATAAGACGTCTTTTATGTTAAAAAACTTGATTTTAGATTTTAATCTCACTGATGTTTTTAAAAAATGTAATTTTAACGTACCAGAGGAAGACGGTGTTACCTGGAGCAATGCAAGCTGTAGCTCCAGGATAGATTTTATTTTTTGTTCTTATCAAGTACTGCCTTTTAACTGTGATCTTTTTACCAATGTTTTTTCTGACCATAAATTATTATATTTTAAAGTTAAAAGTGATTTTAAAAGGAGAACTGGTAGGAATGCCTGGAAGTTAAACGTGTCCCTTTTAGAAGATCCGCAGGTTTTATCAGATTTTATCACCTTTTACAAGGAATGCAGACGAGTAAAAGACCCCAACACTCCCACCAGTATCTGGTGGGAAAAAATGAAACTAAAAATAAAAGAATTTTTTATCCGTGTTGGGGTTAGGAAAGCTAAAGAAAAACGTGAATTTTATAATATCCTAAATACTCGTCTGCAAACCCTGTACAAATTCAGAGCACATGGGATGGAGGTGGAGAAGGAGGTACATGATCTTAAAAAAGAAATAACTAAGTGCCTGGAGCAGAAAGGAAAAGAAATTATCTTTAGGTCTCGAATACAGCAACTTGAGGAAAACGAGACATGCTCCAGGTATTTTTTTAAGAAAATACATGAAAATAGAAGGTTAATAGAAAACATTGAAGGAGTGAATGATGTACAGGGTATTTTAAAAAAGGTGCAAGAGTTTTATGCGGATCTTTTTAATGTAAAACACATTGATGAATGTTTTATGAATGACTCGTTAAAGGAGATCACCAATTTTTTAGATCCTGTCTCACAGTCTTTTTTATTGCAGAATATTTCAGAGCAGGAGATTTTAGAGACCGTCAAGAGTTTTAAAACAGGTAAAGTGCCTGGGCCGGATGGTATACCCATTGAATTTTATGTTACTTTTTATGGTATTTTAAAAGAAGATTTGTTCTCCCTTTTTACGGAAGTCTTTAAGTCTAAAATCCTCCCAGGCTCATGGAAGAAGGGTGATGTCTCCCTGCTATTCAAAAAGGGAGACCGGTCGGAACTCAAAAACTGGAGACCAATCACCCTTCTGAACTGCGACTATAAAATAATGGCGAAACTGTGTGCTAACCGCTTAAAGAACGTAATCCATAAAATAATTCATACAAACCAAGTCTGTGGGGTGCCTGGGAGGAGTTTATGGGAGAACCTAAACCTTTTAAAGGATGTAATTAGCGACACCAAATTAAGAAAAGGAAAGCTGGCGGTTTTATCCATAGATTTTGAAAAAGCTTTCGACAGGGTGTCACATTTTTATCTTTTTAAGGTTTTAGAGAAAATGGGTATACCTGATGGCTTTTTATTGTCTCTTAGAGCTTTTTATGATAACTGTACTAGTAAAATTTTAGTAAATGGTTTTAAGACACAGGGCGTGATTTTAAATTCCGGAGTGAAGCAGGGGTGTCCCTTGTCCCCACTACTCTTCATTTGCGCAATAGAGCCTCTTTTATGTACAATACGAAAGGATAAGCAGATCCATGGAGTCCCCCTGCCAGGAGGAGGGGGACTAGAGGCGAAGGTAGTGGGGTACATGGACGATGTTGCGGTGTTTTGCAGGGACACCCCATCGCTTCTGAAGACGCTAAAACAGATTCAATATTTTAATTGTGCCTCCGGTTTTAAAGTCAATTTTAACAAAAGTAACATTTTAAACATAGGCGGAATGCCTTTGTATGATGTGCCCGTCCCTGTGTCTGAGTTGGTGCAGATTTTAGGTGTCTCCTTTGACGAGTCTAATAATGGTTTTAATAGCTGGGACTTGGTGGCTCAAAAAATAAATAAGAAAATATGTATGTGGAACATGCGAGAACTTACAATGGAAGGGAAGGTTTTAATTACAAAAATGGTGCTTTTACCTATTTTATTGTATTTAAGTCTGGTTTTCCCACCCCCCGAAATGGTTCTAAAGAAAATAACAAAAGCTTGTTTTACTTTCTTTTGGAGTTCTAAGAGCGAAAAATTAAAGAGACAAATTGTGATAAAACCGAACTCCAGGGGCGGTAAGGACTTTCCAGATTTTAAAGCTTTCCTTTTAATAAAGTTTTTTAGCATGTGTTTTACTACTGTTTTTAAAGATAGCTACTGGTCTTATTTTGTTCGTTTTAATACTGGTTATTTTATGCGGAGGAACGGCTGGTTTTCTACAGTTTTAAGTTGCCCTTATTCTTTGAATTTACCCCCTCAATACATGATTTTAGGAAAAATTTTAAACTTATATAATTTTAAAGGTAAAAGTGTTCAGGATCTGTGCAATAGCAAAAAACTACTAAAGGAAATAAAAGAAACCAGTACCGTGACTCCCATCAAAAATTTTAACGAACAGAAGTGTATACAGATTTGGAAGATGTTGAGTATTAATTATCTTTTTAATTCACAGAAGGACCTGGCCTGGAGCTGCGCACACGAGTGTCTTCCATGCCGGGCATTCCAGCACCGAAGAGGATTATCCAACTCTGCAACCTGCCCGAGGGAGGGATGCCGACAAGAGGAGACCGTGCACCATCTAATATGGACTTGTTTTTACTCGCAGAAAATATGGACAAAGATACTCCCTCTGGTAAAAAGGATAACTGGACTAAAAGACTTAAATATTGCAGTGGTTTTTTATGGTTGCCTGGAATGCCCAACACGGACTCAAGAGACTATTGCATGGAAGATCATAAACTGTGTGAAGGCAGCTCTGCGGAAGGCCAGGAATATTTTATTGTTCAAGCATGAGGTTTTATCTGTGAAGGACATTTTATCTATCTGTTTTTATGAAATGTACCAGTACTATCTTTTAGACAAGAAGAGATTTCCGCTTTTATCTAGAAAATGGTTTTTAAAAGAATGGAATTCTATCTTGTAAAGCCACCAAGTGCCCATTTTATGTTTTAATATGTTGTAAATATGTTATTTATATGTAACTGTATTTATTGACATATTTGCACAACTTTGTTAACATTATTTAATTTTTAATAAAGTTGCCCCCGTAAGGGTAGTCAAGTTAAAAAAAAATCTGTTCTTATCAGTTTAATATCTGATACGTCCCCTATTTGGGGACCATATATTAAATGGATTTTTGAGAACGGGGGCCGATTTCGAAGCTTGCTTCCGTCGCCCTATGCATTGACCCGATATGGCAGTATCTTCGGGTACAGTGCACCACCCCCTTACAGGGTTAAAAAGAAAGATTCCTACTTTCATTGCTACCTGCTTGCTGGCTAGCCAGCTAGCCAGCCCTGTGGGCCTTGCTGCTGCTGCAGCCAAAAAACAAAAGGTGGTGCTGCTGCTGCTTCTGCTGCTTCTGCTTCTGCTTGTGTCTGGCCGCTGTTGGAGCGTCCAGGCACAGGACTTCTGCTGCTGCTGACTAAATGGCCTCCTTAATTGGATCATTTGAGTAGCCAGCACACCTGTGCAGGTAGGGCATGACATGATAGGCAGCTGCCTTGATAGCGGGTGGGTGCTGAATGTTCCTAATTGACAAAATAAGATTAATGCTTATGAAGAAATATAAAATCTCATCCCTTCCCCAATATCGCGCCACACCCCTACCCCTTAATTCCCTGGTTGAACTTGATGGACATATGTCTTTTTTCGACCGTACTAACTATGTAACTATGTAACATAACATGGGGGGGGGGGGGGTCTCCTGGCTGTTCACACAGGTGTGTCATTGCTGTACATTGACCATGCATTGCTTCTGTGGTATTGCAAAGGCAAAGACAAATGCTTCCAGCCATCCATTGCACTAATGGATTGGTCATCAGCTGGCTGTCTATGTCCCGCATCAATATAGACCAAAGTACAGAGGGTTAGGCTATGCTATTGTGCACCTACCTGATGCATCAGAAGGTGCGAGGCCCTTGCTAAATTCTGTGCACAGACTTTGAGATCTATGCTTTAGACTGTATCTAAACCTGCTCCAACATGGACTGACATTCTGGCCTACTTTCAGCCGATGCGACTTGTCTGTCGCTGAACAGTCGCTTTTTATGTATTCAGCACCTATGTATAATGTTGTAAAAAGGCTCTAGAAGCTAAAGTCGCAGAAATGTCACACATATTTGGCCTGCAACTTTCTGTGCGACAAATTCAGACAGGAAAAATCAGTATAAATCCTTAGAAAATTATCCCCCAGTGTCTCCATCTGCTGGCGGTATTGAATAAGCATTGCTGCACTGATGGGGTATGCATTAGACGAAAAAAAAGAAGAAAAAGAAGAATAATACGCCCAGAAAAGAGGCGAAAAGGAGAAAAACGTAAAAAAACGTGAAAAAAAAGTAAGAGGAAGAGAAGGGAAAAAAAGGTGGAAATGGGTTTAAAAGTGATTTCGGCGGAGAAATATATATATATATATATATATATATATATATATATATATATATATATACGCGCACACACACATATATATATAAACGTATTCTCCGTTGAGATATTGCAGCCGCTGCTGTGTCCAGGCCCAGGAGCCTTAGCACTGTGCTGTGATGTCACTCAATACCACTGACATCACTAGGTGTAAACAACATCTCTCCTTTGCTGTGTATGTGACTATGGAGCTGTTTGGTGATGTCGTCTATTATGGCCTTCATAGAAGCAACAGGAGATTGTTGCATCCATCTAGAACCCTCAGAACTACAGTGCTATGATGTCACTCACTTCCACAGGCCTTGCAGAGTGTAAACAACAACAACCCAGCTTTGTTGTGTATGTAACCATAGGGATTTGTGATGTCACCTAGAACCTTCACAGCAGCGACAGCTTTATGAGGAGCATCAGCACTGCTCTGCCTGAGCAGAACCATCACCGCCATAGGTTGTCAAATAACCCGGATTTAACCCACACAGGTAAGTCCAATGGGGTGCAGGCATGTCCTCTATGCTTACAGCTTCCCGTGGGTGTTGGTTTGATACCATTTGGGGACAGCCAAGGAGGCATCTGCAGGCAACAAAGGTAGGTGTGTGCTTGTGTGTGTGTTTCCTATGCAGATCCTAAGCCCAGTGTCACATGCAAGTAGGAGGAGTAAGAAGGGTTCCTGGCAAATCCGGGTTATGGATTGCATTTAAAAAGGCCCCGTGGGAGTGCAATGGGCCCCTGTCTTGCTGCTTAGCAATAATGGTATGGGTTTAGGTTCTGCTGTGTGTACTGGTGGTTGACTGCCCCCCAGCCCAGAGTGTGCATGGAAAATTGTCTGGCAGCCTCCCTGACAGCAAGCAGTGATAGTGCCCATGAAGGGGACCTTGTTGGGCCCGCCCCTTTCACGGTTATCGCTTCTCGGCCTTTTGGCTAAGATCAAGTGTAGTATCTGTTCTTATCAGTTTAATATCTGATACGTCCCCTATCTGGGGACCATATATTAAATGGATTTTTGAGAACGGGGGCCGATTTCGAAGCTTGCTTCCGTCGCCCTATGCATTGACCCGATATGGCAGTATCTTCGGGTACAGTGCACCACCCCCTTACAGGGTTAAAAAGAAAGATTCCTACTTTCATTGCTACCTGCTTGCTGGCTAGCCAGCTAGCCAGCCCTGTGGGCCTTGCTGCTGCTGCAGCCAAAAAACAAAAGGTGGTGCTGCTGCTGCTTCTGCTGCTTCTGCTTCTGCTTGTGTCTGGCCGCTGTTGGAGCGTCCAGGCACAGGACTTCTGCTGCTGCTGACTAAATGGCCTCCTTAATTGGATCATTTGAGTAGCCAGCACACCTGTGCAGGTAGGGCATGACATGATAGGCAGCTGCCTTGATAGCGGGTGGGTGCTGAATGTTCCTAATTGACAAAATAAGATTAATGCTTATGAAGAAATATAAAATCTCATCCCTTCCCCAATATCGCGCCACACCCCTACCCCTTAATTCCCTGGTTGAACTTGATGGACATATGTCTTTTTTCGACCGTACTAACTATGTAACTATGTAACATAACATGGGGGGGGGGGGGGGGTCTCCTGGCTGTTCACACAGGTGTGTCATTGCTGTACATTGACCATGCATTGCTTCTGTGGTATTGCAAAGGCAAAGACAAATGCTTCCAGCCATCCATTGCACTAATGGATTGGTCATCAGCTGGCTGTCTATGTCCCGCATCAATATAGACCAAAGTACAGAGGGTTAGGCTATGCTATTGTGCACCTACCTGATGCATCAGAAGGTGCGAGGCCCTTGCTAAATTCTGTGCACAGACTTTGAGATCTATGCTTTAGACTGTATCTAAACCTGCTCCAACATGGACTGACATTCTGGCCTACTTTCAGCCGATGCGACTTGTCTGTCGCTGAACAGTCGCTTTTTATGTATTCAGCACCTATGTATAATGTTGTAAAAAGGCTCTAGAAGCTAAAGTCGCAGAAATGTCACACATATTTGGCCTGCAACTTTCTGTGCGACAAATTCAGACAGGAAAAATCAGTATAAATCCTTAGAAAATTATCCCCCAGTGTCTCCATCTGCTGGCGGTATTGAATAAGCATTGCTGCACTGATGGGGTATGCATTAGACGAAAAAAAAGAAGAAAAAGAAGAATAATACGCCCAGAAAAGAGGCGAAAAGGAGAAAAACGTAAAAAAACGTGAAAAAAAAGTAAGAGGAAGAGAAGGGAAAAAAAGGTGGAAATGGGTTTAAAAGTGATTTCGGCGGAGAAATATATATATATATATATATATATATATATATATATATATACGCGCACACACACACATATATATAAACGTATTCTCCGTTGAGATATTGCAGCCGCTGCTGTGTCCAGGCCCAGGAGCCTTAGCACTGTGCTGTGATGTCACTCAATACCACTGACATCACTAGGTGTAAACAACATCTCTCCTTTGCTGTGTATGTGACTATGGAGCTGTTTGGTGATGTCGTCTATTATGGCCTTCATAGAAGCAACAGGAGATTGTTGCATCCATCTAGAACCCTCAGAACTACAGTGCTATGATGTCACTCACTTCCACAGGCCTTGCAGAGTGTAAACAACAACAACCCAGCTTTGTTGTGTATGTAACCATAGGGATTTGTGATGTCACCTAGAACCTTCACAGCAGCGACAGCTTTATGAGGAGCATCAGCACTGCTCTGCCTGAGCAGAACCATCACCGCCATAGGTTGTCAAATAACCCGGATTTAACCCACACAGGTAAGTCCAATGGGGTGCAGGCATGTCCTCTATGCTTACAGCTTCCCGTGGGTGTTGGTTTGATACCGTTTGGGGACAGCCAAGGAGGCATCTGCAGGCAACAAAGGTAGGTGTGTGCTTGTGTGTGTGTTTCCTATGCAGATCCTAAGCCCAGTGTCACATGCAAGTAGGAGGAGTAAGAAGGGTTCCTGGCAAATCCGGGTTATGGATTGCATTTAAAAAGGCCCCGTGGGAGTGCAATGGGCCCCTGTCTTGCTGCTTAGCAATAATGGTATGGGTTTAGGTTCTGCTGTGTGTACTGGTGGTTGACTGCCCCCCAGCCCAGAGTGTGCATGGAAAATTGTCTGGCAGCCTCCCTGACAGCAAGCAGTGATAGTGCCCATGAAGGGGACCTTGTTGGGCCCGCCCCTTTCACGGTTATCGCTTCTCGGCCTTTTGGCTAAGATCAAGTGTAGTAATACAGGAGATCTGGTCAGAAGGTACTCGGGTACCCCTCTCCTCGGCCTTGTGGGATCGCCCAGGTTTATTGCCTGGGCTTCACCCACTTGTTGCTATTGGGGAGAGGGCCTAGTCCCAGGGTAACGAGTAGCGATCGCCTCTCAAGACCTTCGGGTGGAGAGAGGTTAGAACCATGGATGATGATCCGGATCCAGGTTCTGTGCCGGCATACGCAAGGATCAAAAACACCGTGAGAGTCATTCTCACGGATGATACCAAAAGGGCGGACGATTTGAAATTCGTAGTAGAGGACGTGCTCGGAGGAGTTTTCGGAATACAGAAGGGCGAGATATTGGCAATCCAGGACTACCCGAAGCGTAAAATTTTTGATGTGACGTTCACACAAAATGGCATCCACAGAGATTTTGTTACCAGAGCTGCTGCGAGTAAAGACAAAAAGCTTCAGGGTGTCCGGATTATTGAGCACGTTCTAGACGATATTAAGCTGGTTGTTGTAAAGATGTATTCCCCTTTCGCCAACCTACACGATGTTGAGTTGTTTTTACAAGTCTATTTTAGTAAGGTTGAGTGCAGAGGAAAAATCATGAACAGCTGTGGCATCTGGACATCTAAGTGGAGATTTCAGGTTACATGCAAAAAAGATGACAGATTGCCAGGGGGAATACAACTACCACCAGCTCGTTTTAAAATAAATAATATGTGTGGCGACCTCTTTTATGCGGGGATGCCAAGCTACTGCAGGAAGTGTCACAGATATGGACACACAAAAGAAAACTGTGAAAGTACATGCAAAAAATGTGGTAGCACACAGCACGAGACAGAGAAATGCACAAGAGGAGGGAGGTGCAATTTCTGTCAACAATTCGGTCACCTTTTCTCCTCTTGTCCCCACAGACATAGGACGGAGCAGCAGTGGCAACCCTGGAGGCAGCAAGGACAGAAACCGGGACACCAGCCGAGGCAAGCAGAGCCAGTGATTACCCCCCCACAAGAGGTAAGCGGTGAGATGGAGAAGGAGAAAGACCCCCCTCAGGCAAAAGGAGGGGACCCTAAAGAGCAGAGGATGGCCAAAAAACGTGCAAGTGGTGAAAAAACTGGCCCCCAGGAGCATGCTGGGTTAAGAGAGGAGCGGACGGCGGCCGAATCCGCTCCTCAGCAACCTCTGGCTCAGGGTCCCCCTGAGAGCGATGATCCGGGTGGAGAGGTGAAGGTTAAAAGGCGGAGGGGCTCCAGAAGACTCTATTCGGAGGCGGTCCAGGGGGAGCCGATGGAAGTACCTGCGGATGCAGGGAACCCAAGTGACGTTCCTCCACAGGTCCCCATAGGGGATACCCCCCCTCCTCCCTGCCAGGAGGAGGTTTCAGGGGTGACCGTCTCTGAGGTACCAGAGACGGAACTAAGTGAACACCCGACCCCTATGGAGGGGCAAGAGGTGGAAGAACCCAATGAGTCTGGAGCCCTGATTGCCAGGATGCCCGAGAACAACTATGCCTCAATCATGATGGAGGAGGGGGGTCGGCTGAGTGATGGTGCCTCCTCTCCTGCTTCCTCTATGCGTACAGTTGAGTCAGATTTTGGGGGGTATGAGGCTTCGGAGGGGGAATCAGAGGTGTAAGACGTTTTCTTGTACATTCCCATGGCTGAGTTGTCCGGTCTGTCCTTGAACGTGAGAAGTGTGAGCGCCAGAGTAAGAAGGGTTGCCCTATTTAATTACTTGTCGGTTTTTGCTGCTTCCGTCCTTTTCCTGCAGGAATGTGGCATCCCGCACAGATTAAATTATAAAGAATATGAAGATGATTGGGTGCACGGTCCATCAGTCTGGTCTGGATCAAATGAGTCCAGATCAGCAGGGGTCGCCATACTTTTTAAAGGGAACGTTTTAATTGAGAGTTTTAACGAAATTTTACCAGGCAGAATTTTATTGGTCAGCGCTTTTATTAATGGTATTAAATGGCAGTTTTTAAATTTTTATGGTTCTCCTGATAAGAATGAAAGAATAAAAATGTTGGAGATTTTACCCCTTTTTATTAACAATTCTAGTCCTCTTGTTTTATCAGGTGATTTTAATTGTATTTTAAGGGGAGAACGCCGTTTTTCGAACGCAGTGAGTAGGAACTATGATAAGACGTCTTTTATGTTAAAAAACTTGATTTTAGATTTTAATCTCACTGATGTTTTTAAAAAATGTAATTTTAACGTACCAGAGGAAGACGGTGTTACCTGGAGCAATGCAAGCTGTAGCTCCAGGATAGATTTTATTTTTTGTTCTTATCAAGTACTGCCTTTTAACTGTGATCTTTTTACCAATGTTTTTTCTGACCATAAATTATTGTATTTTAAAGTTAAAAGTGATTTTAAAAGGAGAACTGGTAGGAATGCCTGGAAGTTAAACGTGTCCCTTTTTGAAGATCCGCAGGTTTTATCAGATTTTATCACCTTTTACAAGGAATGCAGACGAGTAAAAGACCCCAACACTCCCACCAGTATCTGGTGGGAAAAAATGAAACTAAAAATAAAAGAATTTTTTATCCGTGTTGGGGTTAGGAAAGCTAAAGAAAAACGTGAATTTTATAATATCCTAAATACTCGTCTGCAAACCCTGTACAAATTCAGAGCACATGGGATGGAGGTGGAGAAGGAGGTACATGATCTTAAAAAAGAAATAACTAAGTGCCTGGAGCAGAAAGGAAAAGAAATTATCTTTAGGTCTCGAATACAGCAACTTGAGGAAAACGAGACCTGCTCCAGGTATTTTTTTAAGAAAATACATGAAAATAGAAGGTTAATAGAAAACATTGAAGGAGTGAATGATGTACAGGGTATTTTAAAAAAGGTGCAAGAGTTTTATGCAGATCTTTTTAATGTAAAACACATTGATGAATGTTTTATGAATGACTCGTTAAAGGAGATCACCAATTTTTTAGATCCTGTCTCACAGTCTTTTTTATTGCAGAATATTTCAGAGCAGGAGATTTTAGAGACCGTCAAGAGTTTTAAAACAGGTAAAGTGCCTGGGCCGGATGGTATACCCATTGAATTTTATGTTACTTTTTATGGTATTTTAAAAGAAGATTTGTTCTCCCTTTTTACGGAAGTCTTTAAGTCTAAAATCCTCCCAGGCTCATGGAAGAAGGGTGATGTCTCCCTGCTATTCAAAAAGGGAGACCGGTCGGAACTCAAAAACTGGAGACCAATCACCCTTCTGAACTGCGACTATAAAATAATGGCGAAACTGTGTGCTAACCGCTTAACCCCTTAAGGACATAGGGCGTATCCATACGCCCCCGTTTCCAAGTCCTTAAGGACCGAGGGCGTATGGATACGCCCTGAGCATTTCCGGCCCCCACCGCTAGCCGGAGGGGAGCCGGAGCCGGATGCCTGCTGAAATCGTTCAGCAGGCATCCCGGCATATCGCCCAGGGGGGTCATTATGTCCCCCCATGTCGGCGATTGCCGCAGATCGCTGGACAATTCAGTCCAGCGATCTGCGGCAGATTCCGGGTCAATCGGGTCTCCAGTGACCCGATGACCCGGAATTACTGGCTGATCGGGGCCGTCAGAGACGGCCCCGAACAGCCAGAGGCAGCAGGGGTGAGGTGGTACTGGTGCCACTTCACGATCGCCCTGATTCGTCGGCCGGATTACCGGCCGACCAATCAGGGCGCCTGCTGCGGGTGTCACTCCCGCAACCCGCTCCGCCCCTCTTCCGGAGGACGTGAGCGGGTGCGGGAAGACGACCCCCGGTGCTGGGGACCCCGATCCCCGGCGTCCATGTTGGGATCGGGGCCCCAGGAGCAGCGGCGGCAGCGGCGACGACGAGGGACTGACCTGTGCTGCTGGTTCGTTGGAGGTGAGTGACAGCCTCCTGCTGTTGCTTAGCAACAGCTCCCAGCATGCAACAAGGGCATGCTGGGAGCTGTAGTTATGCAACAGCAGGAGGCAGACCACCACAACTCCCAGCATGCCCTTATGGGCATGCTGGGACTTATAGTTTTGCAACAGCTGAAGGCACATTCTTTCTATGTAAAAGTGTACCTTCAGCTGTTGTGTAACTACAACTCCCAGCTTGCACAATCAGCTAAAGTGCATGCTGGGAGTTGTAGTGGTGCATCTGGTGGTTGCATAACTACAACTCCCAGCATGCCCGTTGGCTGTCGGTGACTGCTGAGAGTTGTAGTTTTGCAACAGCTGAAGGCACACTGAGTTAAGTAGTAAACCAGTGTGTCTCCAGCTGTTGCATAACTACAATCCCCAGCATCCCCAGCCAATGTAGTTTGCCTCCGGCTGTTGCATAACTACAAGACCCAGCATGCCCTTCCGCTGTCCGTACATGCTGGGGGTTGTAGCTTTTGCAACAGCTGAAGGCACACTGGTTGCAAAACACTGAGTTTGTTACCAAACTCGGTGTTTCACAACCTGTGTGTCTCCAGCTGTTGCAAAACTACAACTCCCAGCATGCACTGATAGACCGTACATGCTGGGAGTTGTAGTTTTGCAACAGCTGGATGTTTCCCCCCCCCCCAATGTGAATGTACAGGGTACACTCACATGGGCGGAGGATTACAGTAAGTATCCGGCTGCAAGTTTGAGCTGCGGCAAATTTTCTGTCGCAGCTCAAACTGCCAGCGAGAAACTACTGTGAACCCCCCGCCCATGCGACTGTACCCTAAAAACACTACACTACACTACCACACAATAAAATAAAAAGTAAAAAACACTACATATACACATACCCCTATACAACCCCCCTCCCCAATAAAAATGAAAAACGTCTGGTACGTCACTGTTTCCAAAACGGAGCCTCCAGCGGTTGCAAAACTACAACTCCCAGCATGCACTGATAGACCGTCCATGCTGGGAGTTGTAGTTTTGCAACAGCTGGATGTTCCCCCCTCCAATGTGAACGTACAGGGTACACTCACATGGGCGGAGGATTACAGTAAGTATCCGGCTGCAAGTTTGAGCTGCGTTAAAATTTCTGCCGCAGCTCAAACTGCCAGCGAGAAACTACTGTGAACCCCCGCTCGTGTGACTGTACCCTAAAAACACTACACTACACTACCACAAAATAAAATAAAAAGTAAAAAACACTACATATACACATACCCCTACACAGCCCCCCTCCCCTCCCCAATAAAAATGAAAAACGTCTGGTACGCTACTGTTTCCAGAACGGAGCCTCCAGCTGTTGCAAAACAACTACTCCCAGTATTGCCAGATAGCCACTGACTGTCCAGGCATGCTGGGAGTTTTACAACAGCTGGAGGCCCCCTGTTTGGGAATCACTGGCGTAGAATACCCCTATGTCCACCCCTATGCAATCCCTAATTTAGGCCTCAAATGCGCATGGCACTCTCACTTTGGAGCCCTGTCGTATTTCCAGGCAACAGTTTAGGGCCACATATGGGGTATCGCCGTACTCGGGAGAAATTGGGCTTCAAATTTTCTGGGGTATTTTTTGCTATTACCCTTTTTAAAAATGTAAAATTTTTGGGAAAACAAGCATTTTAGGTAAAAAAAAAAATTTTTTTTTTACGTATACAAAAGTCATAAAACACCTGTGGGGTATAAAGGTTCACTTAACCCCTTGTTACGTTCCCCGAGGGGTCTAGTTTCCAAAATGGTATGCCATGTGTTTTTTTTTTTGCTGTCCTGGCACCATAGGGGCTTCCTAAATGCGGCATGCCCCCAGAGCAAAATTTGCTTTCAAAAAGCCAAACGTGACTCCTTCTCTTCTGAGACCTGTAGTGCGCCAGCAGAGCACTTTTCACCCCCATATGGGGTGTTTTCTGAATCGGGAGAAATTGGGCTTCAAATTTTGGGGGGTGTTTTCTGCTATTACCCTTTTTAAAAATGTAAAAATTTTGGGAAACCAAGCATTTTAGGTAAAAAAAAATAAAAAATGTTCACATATGCAAAAGTCGTGAAACACCTGTAGGGTATTAAGGTTCACATTACCCCTTGTTACGTTCCCCGAGGGGTCTAGTTTCCAAAATGGTATGCCATGTGTTTTTTTTTTGCTGTTCTGGCACCATAGGGGCTTCCTAAATGCGGCATGCCCCCAGAGCAAAATTTGCTTTCAAAAAGCCAAATGTGACTCCTTCTCTTCTGAGACCTGTAATGCGCCAGCAGAGCACTTTTCACCCCCATATGGGGTGTTTTCTGAATCGGGAGAAATTGGGCTTCAAATTTTGGGGGGTGTTTTCTGCTATTACCCTTTTTAAAAATGTAAAAATTTTGGGAAACCAAGCATTTTAGGTAAAAAAAAATAAAAAATGTTCACATATGCAAAAGTCGTGAAACACCTGTAGGGTATTAAGGTTCACATTACCCCTTGTTACGTTCCCCGAGGGGTCTAGTTTCCAAAATGGTATGCCATGTGTTTTTTTTTTGCTGTTCTGGCACCATAGGGGCTTCCTAAATGCGACATGCCCCCAGAGCAAAATTTGCTTCAAAAAGCCAAATGTGACTCCTTCTCTTCTGAGACCTGTAGTGCGCCAGCAGAGCAATTTTCACCCCCATATGGGGTGTTTTCTGAATCGGGAGAAATTGGGTTTCAAATTTTGGGGGGTATTTTCTGCTATTACACTTTTTAAAAATGTAAAATTTTTGGGAAACCAAGCATTTTAGGTAAAAAATATATAATTTTTTTTACATATGCTAAAGTCGTGAAACACCTGTGGGGTATTAAGGTTCACTTTACCCCTTGTTACGTTCCCTGAGGAGTCTAGTTTCCAAAATGGTATGCCATGTGTGTTTTTTTGCTGTTCTGGCACCATAGGGGCTTCCTAAAGGTGACATGCCCCCCAAAAACCATTTGACGCTCCTTCCCTTCTGAGCCCTCTACTGCGCCCGCTGAACAATTAACATAGACATATGAGGTATGTGCTTACTCGAGAGAAATTGGGTTTCAAATACAAGTAAAAATTTTCTCCTTTTTACCCCTTTCAAAAATTCAAAAATTGGGTCTACAAGAAAATGCGAGTGTAAAAAATGAAGATTTTGAATTTTCTCCTTCACTTTGCTGCTATTCCTGTGAAACACCTAAAGGGTTAATACACTTACTGAATGTCATTTTGAATACTTTGGGGGGTGTAGTTTTTATAATGGGGTCTTTTATGGGGCATTTCTAATATGAAGGCCCTTCAAATCCACTTCAAACGTGAACTGGTCCATGAAAAATAGAGAGTTTGAAAATTTTGTGAAAAATTTCAAAATTGCTGCTGAACTTTGAAGCCCTCTGGTGTCTTCCAAAAGTAAAAACTCATAAATTTTATGATGCAGACATAAAGTAGACATATTGTATATGTGAACCCAAAAAAAATATATTTTGAATATCCATTTTCCTTACAAGCAGAGAGCTTCAAAGTTAGAAAAATGCAAAATTTTCATTTTTTTCATCAAATTTGGTGATTTTTCACCAAGAAAGGATGCAAGTTACCATAAAATTTTACCACTAAGTTAAAGTAGAATATGTCACGAAAAAACAATCTCGGAATCAGAATGATAACTAAAAGCATTCCAGAGTTATTAATGTTTAAAGTGACAGTGGTCAGAATTGCAAAAAACGCTCCGGTCCTTAAGGTGAAAAAGGGCTCGGTCCTTAAGGGGTTAAAGAACGTAATCCATAAAATAATTCATACAAACCAAGTCTGTGGGGTGCCTGGGAGGAGTTTATGGGAGAACCTAAACCTTTTAAAGGATGTAATTAGCGACACCAAATTAAGAAAAGGAAAGCTGGCGGTTTTATCCATAGATTTTGAAAAAGCTTTCGACAGGGTGTCACATTTTTATCTTTTTAAGGTTTTAGAGAAAATGGGTATACCTGATGGCTTTTTATTGTCTCTTAGAGCTTTTTATGATAACTGTACTAGTAAAATTTTAGTAAATGGTTTTAAGACACAGGGCGTGATTTTAAATTCCGGAGTGAAGCAGGGGTGTCCCTTGTCCCCACTACTCTTCATTTGCGCAATAGAGCCTCTTTTATGTACAATACGAAAGGATAAGCAGATCCATGGAGTCCCCCTGCCAGGAGGAGGGGGACTAGAGGCGAAGGTAGTGGGGTACATGGACGATGTTGCGGTGTTTTGCAGGGACACCCCATCGCTTCAGAAGACGCTAAAACAGATTCAATATTTTAATTGTGCCTCCGGTTTTAAAGTCAATTTTAACAAAAGTAACATTTTAAACATAGGCGGAATGCCTTTGTATGATGTGCCCGTCCCTGTGTCTGAGTCGGTGCAGATTTTAGGTGTCTCCTTTGACGAGTCTAATAATGGTTTTAATAGCTGGGACTTGGTGGCTCAAAAAATAAATAAGAAAATATGTATGTGGAACATGCGAGAACTTACAATGGAAGGGAAGGTTTTAATTACAAAAATGGTGCTTTTACCTATTTTATTGTATTTAAGTCTGGTTTTCCCACCCCCCGAAATGGTTCTAAAGAAAATAACAAAAGCTTGTTTTACTTTCTTTTGGAGTTCTAAGAGCGAAAAATTAAAGAGACAAATTGTGATAAAACCGAACTTCAGGGGCGGTAAGGATTTTCCAGATTTTAAAGCTTTCCTTTTAATAAAGTTT
The DNA here is from genome assembly GCF_029499605.1 of Hyla sarda. Taxonomy (NCBI): domain Eukaryota; kingdom Metazoa; phylum Chordata; class Amphibia; order Anura; family Hylidae; genus Hyla; species Hyla sarda. The sequence continues at coordinate 51,514 of NW_026607905.1, read as the reverse complement.
TTTAGCATGTGTTTTACTACTGTTTTTAAAGATAGCTACTGGTCTTATTTTGTTCGTTTTAATACTGGTTATTTTATGCGGAGGAACGGCTGGTTTTCTACAGTTTTAAGTTGCCCTTATTCTTTGAATTTACCCCCTCAATACATGATTTTAGGAAAAATTTTAAACTTATATAATTTTAAAGGTAAAAGTGTTCAGGATCTGTGCAATAGCAAAAAACTACTAAAGGAAATAAAAGAAACCAGTACCGTGACTCCCATCAAAAATTTTAACGAACAGAAGTGTATACAGATTTGGAAGATGTTGAGTATTAATTATCTTTTTAATTCACAGAAGGACCTGGCCTGGAGCTGCGCACACGAGTGTCTTCCATGCCGGGCATTCCAGCACCGAAGAGGATTATCCAACTCTGCAACCTGCCCGAGGGAGGGATGCCGACAAGAGGAGACCGTGCACCATCTAATATGGACTTGTTTTTACTCGCAGAAAATATGGACAAAGATACTCCCTCTGGTAAAAAGGATAACTGGACTAAAAGACTTAAATATTGCAGTGGTTTTTTATGGTTGCCTGGAATGCCCAACACGGACTCAAGAGACTATTGCATGGAAGATCATAAACTGTGTGAAGGCAGCTCTGTGGAAGGCCAGGAATATTTTATTGTTCAAGCATGAGGTTTTATCTGTGAAGGACATTTTATCTATCTGTTTTTATGAAATGTACCAGTACTATCTTTTAGACAAGAAGAGATTTCCGCTTTTATCTAGAAAATGGTTTTTAAAAGAATGGAATTCTATCTTGTAAAGCCACCAAGTGCCCATTTTATGTTTTAATATGTTGTAAATATGTTATTTATATGTAACTGTATTTATTGACATATTTAGACAACTTTGTTAACATTATTTAATTTTTAATAAAGTTGCCCCCGTAAGGGTAGTCAAGTTAAAAAAAAATAAAAATCTGTTCTTATCAGTTTAATATCTGATACGTCCCCTATCTGGGGACCATATATTAAATGGATTTTTGAGAACGGGGGCCGATTTCGAAGCTTGCTTCCGTCGCCCTATGCATTGACCCGATATGGCAGTATCTTCGGGTACAGTGCACCACCCCCTTACAGGGTTAAAAAGAAAGATTCCTACTTTCATTGCTACCTGCTTGCTGGCTAGCCAGCTAGCCAGCCCTGTGGGCCTTGCTGCTGCTGCAGCCAAAAAACAAAAGGTGGTGCTGCTGCTGCTTCTGCTTCTGCTTGTGTCTGGCCGCTGTTGGAGCGTCCAGGCACAGGACTTCTGCTGCTGCTGACTAAATGGCCTCCTTAATTGGATCATTTGAGTAGCCAGCACACCTGTGCAGGTAGGGCATGACATGATAGGCAGCTGCCTTGATAGCGGGTGGGTGCTGAATGTTCCTAATTGACAAAATAAGATTAATGCTTATGAAGAAATATAAAATCTCATCCCTTCCCCAATATCGCGCCACACCCCTACCCCTTAATTCCCTGGTTGAACTTGATGGACATATGTCTTTTTTCGACCGTACTAACTATGTAACTATGTAACATAACATGGGGGGGGGTCTCCTGGCTGTTCACACAGGTGTGTCATTGCTGTACATTGACCATGCATTGCTTCTGTGGTATTGCAAAGGCAAAGACAAATGCTTCCAGCCATCCATTGCACTAATGGATTGGTCATCAGCTGGCTGTCTATGTCCCGCATCAATATAGACCAAAGTACAGAGGGTTAGGCTATGCTATTGTGCACCTACCTGATGCATCAGAAGGTGCGAGGCCCTTGCTAAATTCTGTGCACAGACTTTGAGATCTATGCTTTAGACTGTATCTAAACCTGCTCCAACATGGACTGACATTCTGGCCTACTTTCAGCCGATGCGACTTGTCTGTCGCTGAACAGTCGCTTTTTATGTATTCAGCACCTATGTATAATGTTGTAAAAAGGCTCTAGAAGCTAAAGTCGCAGAAATGTCACACATATTTGGCCTGCAACTTTCTGTGCGACAAATTCAGAAAGGAAAAATCAGTATAAATCCTTAGAAAATTATCCCCCAGTGTCTCCATCTGCTGGCGGTATTGAATAAGCATTGCTGCACTGATGGGGTATGCATTAGACGAAAAAAAAGAAGAAAAAGAAGAATAATACGCCCAGAAAAGAGGCGAAAAGGAGAAAAACGTAAAAAAACGTGAAAAAAAAGTAAGAGGAAGAGAAGGGAAAAAAAGGTGGAAATGGGTTTAAAAGTGATTTCGGCGGAGAAATATATTATATATATATATATATATATATATATATATATTTATACGCGCACACACACACATATATATAAACGTATTCTCCGTTGAGATATTGCAGCCGCTGCTGTGTCCAGGCCCAGGAGCCTTAGCACTGTGCTGTGATGTCACTCAATACCACTGACATCACTAGGTGTAAACAACATCTCTCCTTTGCTGTGTATGTGACTATGGAGCTGTTTGGTGATGTCGTCTATTATGGCCTTCATAGAAGCAACAGGAGATTGTTGCATCCATCTAGAACCCTCAGAACTACAGTGCTATGATGTCACTCACTTCCACAGGCCTTGCAGAGTGTAAACAACAACAACCCAGCTTTGTTGTGTATGTAACCATAGGGATTTGTGATGTCACCTAGAACCTTCACAGCAGCGACAGCTTTATGAGGAGCATCAGCACTGCTCTGCCTGAGCAGAACCATCACCGCCATAGGTTGTCAAATAACCCGGATTTAACCCACACAGGTAAGTCCAATGGGGTGCAGGCATGTCCTCTATGCTTACAGCTTCCCGTGGGTGTTGGTTTGATACCGTTTGGGGACAGCCAAGGAGGCATCTGCAGGCAACAAAGGTAGGTGTGTGCTTGTGTGTGTGTTTCCTATGCAGATCCTAAGCCCAGTGTCACATGCAAGTAGGAGGAGTAAGAAGGGTTCCTGGCAAATCCGGGTTATGGATTGCATTTAAAAAGGCCCCGTGGGAGTGCAATGGGCCCCTGTCTTGCTGCTTAGCAATAATGGTATGGGTTTAGGTTCTGCTGTGTGTACTGGTGGTTGACTGCCCCCCAGCCCAGAGTGTGCATGGAAAATTGTCTGGCAGCCTCCCTGACAGCAAGCAGTGATAGTGCCCATGAAGGGGACCTTGTTGGGCCCGCCCCTTTCACGGTTATCGCTTCTCGGCCTTTTGGCTAAGATCAAGTGTAGTATCTGTTCTTATCAGTTTAATATCTGATACGTCCCCTATCTGGGGACCATATATTAAATGGATTTTTGAGAACGGGGGCCGATTTCGAAGCTTGCTTCCGTCGCCCTATGCATTGACCCGATATGGCAGTATCTTCGGGTACAGTGCACCACCCCCTTACAGGGTTAAAAAGAAAGATTCCTACTTTCATTGCTACCTGCTTGCTGGCTAGCCAGCTAGCCAGCCCTGTGGGCCTTGCTGCTGCAGCCAAAAAACAAAAGGTGGTGCTGCTGCTGCTGCTTCTGCTGCTTCTGCTTGTGTCTGGCCGCTGTTGGAGCGTCCAGGCACAGGACTTCTGCTGCTGCTGACTAAATGGCCTCCTTAATTGGATCATTTGAGTAGCCAGCACACCTGTGCAGGTAGGGCATGACATGATAGGCAGCTGCCTTGATAGCGGGTGGGTGCTGAATGTTCCTAATTGACAAAATAAGATTAATGCTTATGAAGAAATATAAAATCTCATCCCTTCCCCAATATCGCGCCACACCCCTACCCCTTAATTCCCTGGTTGAACTTGATGGACATATGTCTTTTTTCGACCGTACTAACTATGTAACTATGTAACATAACATGGGGGGGGGGGGTCTCCTGGCTGTTCACACAGGTGTGTCATTGCTGTACATTGACCATGCATTGCTTCTGTGGTATTGCAAAGGCAAAGACAAATGCTTCCAGCCATCCATTGCACTAATGGATTGGTCATCAGCTGGCTGTCTATGTCCCGCATCAATATAGACCAAAGTACAGAGGGTTAGGCTATGCTATTGTGCACCTACCTGATGCATCAGAAGGTGCGAGGCCCTTGCTAAATTCTGTGCACAGACTTTGAGATCTATGCTTTAGACTGTATCTAAACCTGCTCCAACATGGACTGACATTCTGGCCTACTTTCAGCCGATGCGACTTGTCTGTCGCTGAACAGTCGCTTTTTATGTATTCAGCACCTATGTATAATGTTGTAAAAAGGCTCTAGAAGCTAAAGTCGCAGAAATGTCACACATATTTGGCCTGCAACTTTCTGTGCGACAAATTCAGACAGGAAAAATCAGTATAAATCCTTAGAAAATTATCCCCCAGTGTCTCCATCTGCTGGCGGTATTGAATAAGCATTGCTGCACTGATGGGGTATGCATTAGACGAAAAAAAAGAAGAAAAAGAAGAATAATACGCCCAGAAAAGAGTCGAAAAGGAGAAAAACGTAAAAAAACTTGAAAAAAAAGTAAGAGGAAGAGAAGGGAAAAAAAGGTGGAAATGGGTTTAAAAGTGATTTCGGCGGAGAAATATATATATATATATATATATATATATATATATATATATATATATACGCGCACACACACACATATATATAAACGTATTCTCCGTTGAGATATTGCAGCCGCTGCTGTGTCCAGGCCCAGGAGCCTTAGCACTGTGCTGTGATGTCACTCAATACCACTGACATCACTAGGTGTAAACAACATCTCTCCTTTGCTGTGTATGTGACTATGGAGCTGTTTGGTGATGTCGTCTATTATGGCCTTCATAGAAGCAACAGGAGATTGTTGCATCCATCTAGAACCCTCAGAACTACAGTGCTATGATGTCACTCACTTCCACAGGCCTTGCAGAGTGTAAACAACAACAACCCAGCTTTGTTGTGTATGTAACCATAGGGATTTGTGATGTCACCTAGAACCTTCACAGCAGCGACAGCTTTATGAGGAGCATCAGCACTGCTCTGCCTGAGCAGAACCATCACCGCCATAGGTTGTCAAATAACCCGGATTTAACCCACACAGGTAAGTCCAATGGGGTGCAGGCATGTCCTCTATGCTTACAGCTTCCCGTGGGTGTTGGTTTGATACCGTTTGGGGACAGCCAAGGAGGCATCTGCAGGCAACAAAGGTAGGTGTGTGCTTGTGTGTGTGTTTCCTATGCAGATCCTAAGCCCAGTGTCACATGCAAGTAGGAGGAGTAAGAAGGGTTCCTGGCAAATCCGGGTTATGGATTGCATTTAAAAAGGCCCCGTGGGAGTGCAATGGGCCCCTGTCTTGCTGCTTAGCAATAATGGTATGGGTTTAGGTTCTGCTGTGTGTACTGGTGGTTGACTGCCCCCCAGCCCAGAGTGTGCATGGAAAATTGTCTGGCAGCCTCCCTGACAGCAAGCAGTGATAGTGCCCATGAAGGGGACCTTGTTGGGCCCGCCCCTTTCACGGTTATCGCTTCTCGGCCTTTTGGCTAAGATCAAGTGTAGTATCTGTTCTTATCAGTTTAATATCTGATACGTCCCCTATCTGGGGACCATATATTAAATGGATTTTTGAGAACGGGGGCCGATTTCGAAGCTTGCTTCCGTCGCCCTATGCATTGACCCGATATGGCAGTATCTTCGGGTACAGTGCACCACCCCCTTACAGGGTTAAAAAGAAAGATTCCTACTTTCATTGCTACCTGCTTGCTGGCTAGCCAGCTAGCCAGCCCTGTGGGCCTTGCTGCTGCTGCAGCCAAAAAACAAAAGGTGGTGCTGCTTCTGCTTCTGCTTGTGTCTGGCCGCTGTTGGAGCGTCCAGGCACAGGACTTCTGCTGCTGCTGACTAAATGGCCTCCTTAATTGGATCATTTGAGTAGCCAGCACACCTGTGCAGGTAGGGCATGACATGATAGGCAGCTGCCTTGATAGCGGGTGGGTGCTGAATGTTCCTAATTGACAAAATAAGATTAATGCTTATGAAGAAATATAAAATCTCATCCCTTCCCCAATATCGCGCCACACCCCTACCCCTTAATTCCCTGGTTGAACTTGATGGACATATGTCTTTTTTCGACCGTACTAACTATGTAACTATGTAACATAACATGGGGGGGGGGTCTCCTGGCTGTTCCCACAGGTGTGTCATTGCTGTACATTGACCATGCATTGCTTCTGTGGTATTGCAAAGGCAAAGACAAATGCTTCCAGCCATCCATTGCACTAATGGATTGGTCATCAGCTGGCTGTCTATGTCCCGCATCAATATAGACCAAAGTACAGAGGGTTAGGCTATGCTATTGTGCACCTACCTGATGCATCAGAAGGTGCGAGGCCCTTGCTAAATTCTGTGCACAGACTTTGAGATCTATGCTTTAGACTGTATCTAAACCTGCTCCAACATGGACTGACATTCTGGCCTACTTTCAGCCGATGCGACTTGTCTGTCGCTGAACAGTCGCTTTTTATGTATTCAGCACCTATGTATAATGTTGTAAAAAGGCTCTAGAAGCTAAAGTCGCAGAAATGTCACACATATTTGGCCTGCAACTTTCTGTGCGACAAATTCAGACAGGAAAAATCAGTATAAATCCTTAGAAAATTATCCCCCAGTGTCTCCATCTGCTGGCGGTATTGAATAAGCATTGCTGCACTGATGGGGTATGCATTAGACGAAAAAAAAGAAGAAAAAGAAGAATAATACGCCGAGAAAAGAGGCGAAAAGGAGAAAAACGTAAAAAAACGTGAAAAAAAAGTAAGAGGAAGAGAAGGGAAAAAAAGGTGGAAATGGGTTTAAAAGTGATTTCGGCGGAGAAATATATATATATATATATATATATATATATATATATATATATATATACATATATATATATATATATATATATATACGCGCACACACACACATATATATAAACGTATTCTCCGTTGAGATATTGCAGCCGCTGCTGTGTCCAGGCCCAGGAGCCTTAGCACTGTGCTGTGATGTCACTCAATACCACTGACATCACTAGGTGTAAACAACATCTCTCCTTTGCTGTGTATGTGACTATGGAGCTGTTTGGTGATGTCGTCTATTATGGCCTTCATAGAAGCAACAGGAGATTGTTGCATCCATCTAGAACCCTCAGAACTACAGTGCTATGATGTCACTCACTTCCACAGGCCTTGCAGAGTGTAAACAACAACAACCCAGCTTTGTTGTGTATGTAACCATAGGGATTTGTGATGTCACCTAGAACCTTCACAGCAGCGACAGCTTTATGAGGAGCATCAGCACTGCTCTGCCTGAGCAGAACCATCACCGCCATAGGTTGTCAAATAACCCGGATTTAACCCACACAGGTAAGTCCAATGGGGTGCAGGCATGTCCTCTATGCTTACAGCTTCCCGTGGGTGTTGGTTTGATACCGTTTGGGGACAGCCAAGGAGGCATCTGCAGGCAACAAAGGTAGGTGTGTGCTTGTGTGTGTGTTTCCTATGCAGATCCTAAGCCCAGTGTCACATGCAAGTAGGAGGAGTAAGAAGGGTTCCTGGCAAATCCGGGTTATGGATTGCATTTAAAAAGGCCCCGTGGGAGTGCAATGGGCCCCTGTCTTGCTGCTTAGCAATAATGGTATGGGTTTAGGTTCTGCTGTGTGTACTGGTGGTTGACTGCCCCCCAGCCCAGAGTGTGCATGGAAAATTGTCTGGCAGCCTCCCTGACAGCAAGCAGTGATAGTGCCCATGAAGGGGACCTTGTTGGGCCTGCCCCTTTCACGGTTATCGCTTCTCGGCCTTTTGGCTAAGATCAAGTGTAGTATCTGTTCTTATCAGTTTAATATCTGATACGTCCCCTATCTGGGGACCATATATTAAATGGATTTTTGAGAACGGGGGCCGATTTCGAAGCTTGCTTCCGTCGCCCTATGCATTGACCCGATATGGCAGTATCTTCGGGTACAGTGCACCACCCCCTTACAGGGTTAAAAAGAAAGATTCCTACTTTCATTGCTACCTGCTTGCTGGCTAGCCAGCTAGCCAGCCCTGTGGGCCTTGCTGCTGCTGCAGCCAAAAAACAAAAGGTGGTGCTGCTGCTGCTTCTGCTTCTGCTTGTGTCTGGCCGCTGTTGGAGCGTCCAGGCACAGGACTTCTGCTGCTGCTGACTAAATGGCCTCCTTAATTGGATCATTTGAGTAGCCAGCACACCTGTGCAGGTAGGGCATGACATGATAGGCAGCTGCCTTGATAGCGGGTGGGTGCTGAATGTTCCTAATTGACAAAATAAGATTAATGCTTATGAAGAAATATAAAATCTCATCCCTTCCCCAATATCGCGCCACACCCCTACCCCTTAATTCCCTGGTTGAACTTGATGGACATATGTCTTTTTTCGACCGTACTAACTATGTAACTATGTAACATAACATGGGGGGGGGGGTCTCCTGGCTGTTCCCACAGGTGTGTCATTGCTGTACATTGACCATGCATTGCTTCTGTGGTATTGCAAAGGCAAAGACAAATGCTTCCAGCCATCCATTGCACTAATGGATTGGTCATCAGCTGGCTGTCTATGTCCCGCATCAATATAGACCAAAGTACAGAGGGTTAGGCTATGCTATTGTGCACCTACCTGATGCATCAGAAGGTGCGAGGCCCTTGCTAAATTCTGTGCACAGACTTTGAGATCTATGCTTTAGACTGTATCTAAACCTGCTCCAACATGGACTGACATTCTGGCCTACTTTCAGCCGATGCGACTTGTCTGTCGCTGAACAGTCGCTTTTTATGTATTCAGCACCTATGTATAATGTTGTAAAAAGGCTCTAGAAGCTAAAGTCGCAGAAATGTCACACATATTTGGCCTGCAACTTTCTGTGCGACAAATTCAGACAGGAAAAATCAGTATAAATCCTTAGAAAATTATCCCCCAGTGTCTCCATCTGCTGGCGGTATTGAATAAGCATTGCTGCACTGATGGGGTATGCATTAGACGAAAAAAAAGAAGAAAAAGAAGAATAATACGCCCAGAAAAGAGGCGAAAAGGAGAAAAACGTAAAAAAACGTGAAAAAAAAGTAAGAGGAAGAGAAGGGAAAAAAAGGTGGAAATGGGTTTAAAAGTGATTTCGGCGGAGAAATATATATATATATATATATATATATATATATATATATATACATATATATATATATATATATATATATATACGCGCACACACACACACATATATAAACGTATTCTCCGTTGAGATATTGCAGCCGCTGCTGTGTCCAGGCCCAGGAGCCTTAGCACTGTGCTGTGATGTCACTCAATACCACTGACATCACTAGGTGTAAACAACATCTCTCCTTTGCTGTGTATGTGACTATGGAGCTGTTTGGTGATGTCGTCTATTATGGCCTTCATAGAAGCAACAGGAGATTGTTGCATCCATCTAGAACCCTCAGAACTACAGTGCTATGATGTCACTCACTTCCACAGGCCTTGCAGAGTGTAAACAACAACAACCCAGCTTTGTTGTGTATGTAACCATAGGGATTTGTGATGTCACCTAGAACCTTCACAGCAGCGACAGCTTTATGAGGAGCATCAGCACTGCTCTGCCTGAGCAGAACCATCACCGCCATAGGTTGTCAAATAACCCGGATTTAACCCACACAGGTAAGTCCAATGGGGTGCAGGCATGTCCTCTATGCTTACAGCTTCCCGTGGGTGTTGGTTTGATACCGTTTGGGGACAGCCAAGGAGGCATCTGCAGGCAACAAAGGTAGGTGTGTGCTTGTGTGTGTGTTTCCTATGCAGATCCTAAGCCCAGTGTCACATGCAAGTAGGAGGAGTAAGAAGGGTTCCTGGCAAATCCGGGTTATGGATTGCATTTAAAAAGGCCCCGTGGGAGTGCAATGGGCCCCTGTCTTGCTGCTTAGCAATAATGGTATGGGTTTAGGTTCTGCTGTGTGTACTGGTGGTTGACTGCCCCCCAGCCCAGAGTGTGCATGGAAAATTGTCTGGCAGCCTCCCTGACAGCAAGCAGTGATAGTGCCCATGAAGGGGACCTTGTTGGGCCCGCCCCTTTCACGGTTATCGCTTCTCGGCCTTTTGGCTAAGATCAAGTGTAGTATCTGTTCTTATCAGTTTAATATCTGATACGTCCCCTATCTGGGGACCATATATTAAATGGATTTTTGAGAACGGGGGCCGATTTCGAAGCTTGCTTCCGTCGCCCTATGCATTGACCCGATATGGCAGTATCTTCGGGTACAGTGCACCACCCCCTTACAGGGTTAAAAAGAAAGATTCCTACTTTCATTGCTACCTGCTTGCTGGCTAGCCAGCTAGCCAGCCCTGTGGGCCTTGCTGCTGCTGCAGCCAAAAAACAAAAGGTGGTGCTGCTGCTGCTTCTGCTTCTGCTTGTGTCTGGCCGCTGTTGGAGCGTCCAGGCACAGGACTTCTGCTGCTGCTGACTAAATGGCCTCCTTAATTGGATCATTTGAGTAGCCAGCACACCTGTGCAGGTAGGGCATGACATGATAGGCAGCTGCCTTGATAGCGGGTGGGTGCTGAATGTTCCTAATTGACAAAATAAGATTAATGCTTATGAAGAAATATAAAATCTCATCCCTTCCCCAATATCGCGCCACACCCCTACCCCTTAATTCCCTGGTTGAACTTGATGGACATATGTCTTTTTTCGACCGTACTAACTATGTAACTATGTAACATAACATGGGGGGGGGGGGTCTCCTGGCTGTTCACACAGGTGTGTCATTGCTGTACATTGACCATGCATTGCTTCTGTGGTATTGCAAAGGCAAAGACAAATGCTTCCAGCCATCCATTGCACTAATGGATTGGTCATCAGCTGGCTGTCTATGTCCCGCATCAATATAGACCAAAGTACAGAGGGTTAGGCTATGCTATTGTGCACCTACCTGATGCATCAGAAGGTGCGAGGCCCTTGCTAAATTCTGTGCACAGACTTTGAGATCTATGCTTTAGACTGTATCTAAACCTGCTCCAACATGGACTGACATTCTGGCCTACTTTCAGCCGATGCGACTTGTCTGTCGCTGAACAGTCGCTTTTTATGTATTCAGCACCTATGTATAATGTTGTAAAAAGGCTCTAGAAGCTAAAGTCGCAGAAATGTCACACATATTTGGCCTGCAACTTTCTGTGCGACAAATTCAGACAGGAAAAATCAGTATAAATCCTTAGAAAATTATCCCCCAGTGTCTCCATCTGCTGGCGGTATTGAATAAGCATTGCTGCACTGATGGGGTATGCATTAGACGAAAAAAAAGAAGAAAAAGAAGAATAATACGCCCAGAAAAGAGGCGAAAAGGAGAAAAACGTAAAAAAACGTGAAAAAAAAGTAAGAGGAAGAGAAGGGAAAAAAAGGTGGAAATGGGTTTAAAAGTGATTTCGGCGGAGAAATATATATATATATATATATATATATATATATATATATATATATATATATATACGCGCACACACACACATATATATAAACGTATTCTCCGTTGAGATATTGCAGCCGCTGCTGTGTCCAGGCCCAGGAGCCTTAGCACTGTGCTGTGATGTCACTCAATACCACTGACATCACTAGGTGTAAACAACATCTCTCCTTTGCTGTGTATGTGACTATGGAGCTGTTTGGTGATGTCGTCTATTATGGCCTTCATAGAAGCAACAGGAGATTGTTGCATCCATCTAGAACCCTCAGAACTACAGTGCTATGATGTCACTCACTTCCACAGGCCTTGCAGAGTGTAAACAACAACAACCCAGCTTTGTTGTGTATGTAACCATAGGGATTTGTGATGTCACCTAGAACCTTCACAGCAGCGACAGCTTTATGAGGAGCATCAGCACTGCTCTGCCTGAGCAGAACCATCACCGCCATAGGTTGTCAAATAACCCGGATTTAACCCACACAGGTAAGTCCAATGGGGTGCAGGCATGTCCTCTATGCTTACAGCTTCCCGTGGGTGTTGGTTTGATACCGTTTGGGGACAGCCAAGGAGGCATCTGCAGGCAACAAAGGTAGGTGTGTGCTTGTGTGTGTGTTTCCTATGCAGATCCTAAGCCCAGTGTCACATGCAAGTAGGAGGAGTAAGAAGGGTTCCTGGCAAATCCGGGTTATGGATTGCATTTAAAAAGGCCCCGTGGGAGTGCAATGGGCCCCTGTCTTGCTGCTTAGCAATAATGGTATGGGTTTAGGTTCTGCTGTGTGTACTGGTGGTTGACTGCCCCCCAGCCCAGAGTGTGCATGGAAAATTGTCTGGCAGCCTCCCTGACAGCAAGCAGTGATAGTGCCCATGAAGGGGACCTTGTTGGGCCCGCCCCTTTCACGGTTATCGCTTCTCGGCCTTTTGGCTAAGATCAAGTGTAGTAATACAGGAGATCTGGTCAGAAGGTACTCGGGTACCCCTCTCCTCGGCCTTGTGGGATCGCCCAGGTTTATTGCCTGGGCTTCACCCACTTGTTGCTATTGGGGAGAGGGCTTAGTCCCAGGGTAACGGGTTGCGATCGCCTCTCAAAGCCTTCGGGTGGAGAGAGGTTTGAGCGAATTTGCTGGTTGGTTGGAGCGGAGAGAACCAGACCAAAACACGAATGAACCATGGATGAAGATCTAGATCCTGGTTCGGTACCGGCTTATGCCCGGATTAAACACACTGTGCGGGTCATTCTCACAGGTGATGCGGCGGATGCACGTGGCATGAGGTTCGTGATAGAGGACGTGCTCGACAAGATTCTTAATGTTCGTAAGCGAGAGATTTTGGCCATCCAGGATTACCCTAAGCGGAGGATCTACGACTGCACTTTCATAGGGGAAGGCGTATTCTTAGATGCAGTAATGAAAATTCCAAAGCAAGATGATCCGAGGCTTAAGGGTATCCAAATTGTCGAGCACGTCCTAGATGAAACCAAGTTGATTGTCGTGAAGATGTACTCCCCTTTTGTAAATCAGAGAGAGATCGATGGGTTCCTGGCAGCCTACTTTAAAAAGGTGGAGTTCAGAGGAAAAATCATGAACGACTGTGGTGTCTGGACCTCAAAATGGCGATATCAAGTCACGTGCAACAAAGACCCCACCCTCCCAGGGGGGATACTATTACCGCCTGCTCGTTTTAAATTAAACAATGTGTGTGGCGACCTCTTTTTTGCGGGAATGCCAAACTTCTGCAGAAGGTGCCAACGTTATGGGCACATAAAGGAAAATTGTGAAAGTTCCTGTAAGAAATGTGGAAGCATGCAACATGAAACAGAAAAATGTGATAAGGGTTTGAGATGTAATTTTTGCCGTCACTTTGGTCACGTGTATGCTTTCTGTCCCCACAGACCAAAAAAAACCACAGAACAGCAAGGGCAACCCAAGAGAGACGTCCGGAGACCAGCCTGGGGAAAAGCCAGAGAGGAGGAGCACCCCCCACAAGAAGAGGTAAGCTGTGAGATGGAGACCACGGCCCCCCCAAAAGAACCCCAGGAGAAAGAGGCACAGGTGGAAAGGGGGACCCCAAATGAGAGGAGGCCGGGGAAGAGAAATGCGAGAGGGGATCGGGCAGATACCTCAGAGAAGGTGGAAGAGCGAGAGGTGCCCGATTCCACCCCGGAAGGTCCTCCTGCTCGGGGTCCCCCTGAGTGTGAAAACCCGGACGGAGTAGCAAAGGTGAAAAGACGAAGGGGCTCCAAAGGGCGTCCGGACTCGGAGGTGGTCCAGGAGGAGCAGATGGAAGTTCCTGTCGTGACGGGGGCTCCAAGTGAAGCTCCTCCACAGGTCCCAGCGGTGGATACCCCTCCTCCTCCCAGCCAGGAGGAGGTTTCAGGGGTGACCATCTCCGAGGTCCCGGAAATGGACCTAAGTACGCACCCGACCCCTATGGAGGGGCAAGAGGTGGACGCCGAAAAAGAGAATGGAGCCCAGAAGCTGTTCTTACCAATGTACTCTGTCTATACACCTGTGGTCTTGGAAGAGGGGGGCTGCTCGAGCGAGGGTGGTTCCTCTCCGGCTTCCTCTATGTGTACGGTAGAGTCAGAGGTGGGGGGTAACGAGAGCTCCAGTGCGCAATCTGGTTTTTAGTTTGTTATCTGAGCCTCCCTTTTTTTTACATCTCCAATGGCTGAGTTGTCCGGATTGTCTATGAATGTAAGAAGTATAAGTTCACGAGCGAAACGGGTTGCCCTTTTTAACTACTTGTCTATTTTTGCTGCTTCTGTGGTTTTCCTGCAGGAGTGCGGCATCCCGCATAGTTTAAATTATGAAAAGTATAAAAAAGATTGGGTACACGGTCCATCAGTCTGGTCTGGATCTAACGAATCCAGATCAGCAGGGGTCGCCATACTTTTTAAAGGAAATGCTTTTATTGATTTTATTCATGAGATTTTACCAGGCAGAATTTTATTGGTTAAAGCTTTTATTGATGGTATTAAATGGCAGTTTTTAAATTTTTATGGTTCACCCAATAAAAATGATAGAGCACGGATGTTAGAGATTTTACCCCTTTTTATCAATGATTCTGAACCTCTTATTTTAGCAGGTGATTTTAATTGTATTTTAAGGGGGGAGCACCGTTTTACCAATTCAGTAAGTAGAAACTATGATAAAACATCTTCTATGTTAAAAAATATGATTATTGATTTTAGACTTACTGATGTTTTTAAGAAATGCAATAGTATTTTACCAGAAAGAGACGGTGTGACCTGGAGCAACGCAAACTGCAGCTCCAGGATCGATTTTATCTTCTGTTCTTATCAAGTACTGCCTTTTAAGTGTGATGTTTTAACCAATGTTTTTTCTGATCACAAACTTTTATCTTTTAAGGTGAAGAGTGATTTTAGAAAAAAGACTGGGAGGAATGCCTGGAAGATGAATGTATCCCTTTTAGAAGATCCGCAGGTTTTATCCGATTTTATCAACTTCTACAAGGACTGCAGACGGGTAAGAGATCCTAACACTCCCATCAGTATATGGTGGGAGAAAATGAAAATAAAAATAAAAGAGTTTTTTATTAGAGTAGGGATCTCTAGAGCTAAAGAGAAGCGTGAGTTTTACTCCCTTCTAAATACCCGTCTGCAAACCCTGTACAAATTCAGAGACAATGGTATAGAGGTTTATAGAGAAATTACTGACTTAAAAAAAGAAATAAAACTGTGCCTGGAGCAGAAGGGAAAAGAGATAATTTTCAGATCCAAAATAAAGCACCTTGAAGAGAACGAGACCTGCTCCAGGTACTTTTTTAAGAAAGTAACGGATAAAAAGGTTTTAATTGATAATATACAAGGAGAAAAAGATGTACAGGGTATTTTAAAAAGGGTACATTCATTTTATGCGGATCTTTTTAATACAAAAAATATTGATATTGATTTTATGAATGACTCATTGAAGGAGATTACCAATGTTTTAGACCCTGTGTCCCAGTCTCTTTTACAGAGGGAGATCTCGGAACAGGAGGTTTTAGAGACGATCAGGAGTTTTAAATCCGGTAAGGTGCCTGGTCCTGACGGTATACCCATTGAGTTTTATGTCATTTTTTATGGTGTTTTAAAAGATGACCTTTTTTCCCTTTTTACAGAAGTATTTAAAACAAAAGCCCTCCCAGGTTCATGGAGGAAGGGTGATGTCTCCCTGCTGTTCAAAAAGGGAGACCGGTCAGATCTAAAGAACTGGAGACCAATCACCCTCCTCAACTGTGACTACAAAGTGATGGCAAAACTGTGCGCAAATAGATTAAAAAGTGTAATAGAGAAAATAATCCATTCAAATCAGGTCTGTGGGGTGCCTGGGAGGAGCATATGGGAAAATCTTAACCTTTTAAAAGATGTGATTAGTGACCAAAATCTAGAAATGGAAAACTAGCCATTTTATCCTTAGACTTCGAGAAGGCTTTTGACAGAGTGTCACATTTTTATCTTTTTAAGGTTTTAGAGAAAATGGGTATACCTGAAGGCTTTTTATTGTCTCTTAAGGCCTTTTATAAAAACTGCACAAGCAAGATTTTAGTTAACGGTTTTAAGACACAGGATGTGATTTTAAATTCCGGAGTGAAGCAGGGGTGTCCTTTGTCCCCACTACTTTTCATATGTGCGCTTGAGCCTCTACTATGCACCTTGAGGAGAGATAAGCAAATAAGAGGGGTCCCCCTGCCGGGAGGAGGGGGACTAGAGGCTAAAGTAGTGGGGTACATGGACGATGTGGCAGTGCTTGGAAGGGACACCCCATCGCTTCAAAAAGCCCTAAAGCAAGTTGAATTTTTTTGTTGTGCCTCCGGTTTTAAGGTAAATTTTAATAAAAGCAGTGTTTTAAATATAGGAGGACTGTTTTTAAGGGATTTACCCATTCCTGTGTCTGAGTCTGTGCAGATTTTAGGGGTCTCCTTCAGTGAGTCAAACAATGGTTTTAATAGCTGGGACTTGGTGGCTCAAAAAATAAACACAAAAATTTGTATGTGGAACATGAGAAAGCTAACGATGGAGGGGAAGGTTTTAGTTACAAGGATGGTGATTTTACCCATTTTATTGTATCTTGGCATGGTCTTTCCACCCCCCGAAATTATTTTAAATAAAATTATTAAAGCATGTTTTACCTTTTTATGGAGCTCCAAGAGTGAAAAATTGAGAAGAGAGATCGTCATGATGCCAAAAGGTATGGGTGGAAAGGACTTCCCCGACATCAGGGCGTTCCTTTTTACCAAGTTTTTTTAGCATGTGTGTTAGCACACTTTTTAAGGATAGTTACTGGTCATATTTTATCCGTTTTAATACAGGTTTTTTTATGAGGAGGAATGGGTGGTTTAAAACTGTTTTAAGCTGTCCTTATGCTTTTAATCTTCCCCAACAATACAAGATTTTAGAGAAAATTTTCAACTTGTACAACTTTAACGGAAAAAGTATTAATGAAGTAACTAATAGCAAAAAAATGTTAAAATATATTAAAGAAAGTGGTTTTATTGCCCCTGTGAATAATTTTAATGAAGAGAAATGCATGAAAATATGGAAGATGGCAAATATGATTTATCTTTTTAATTCACAGAAAGATCTGGCCTGGAGCTGCATACACGAGTGTCTTCCATGCCGGGCATTCCAGCACCGAAGAAGGATGGCCAACACTGCAGTATGCCCGAGGGAGGGCTGCCAGGAACCCGAGACCGTGTACCACCTTTTCTGGACTTGTTTTTATGCAAAAAGGATATGGACTAAAATACTCCCTCTGGTGAAGAAGATAACAGAAATAAAAGACTTAAACTCTGCAGCTGTTTTTTATGGATGTCTGGAATGCCCAATACGGACTCAAGAGACAATGGCATGGAAGATCATAAACTGTGTTAAAGCAGCTCTATGGAATGCCAGAAACATTTTACTTTTTAAACATGAGATTTTATCTGTGAATGATGTTTTAGCTCTTTGTTTTAGTGATATGTACCAGTACTTTTTATTAGACAAGAAATATTATCCTTTATTAGCTAGAAAATGGTATTTTAATGAATGGAACGCCCTTTTGTAAAGCCACCAAGTGCCCATTTTAAGTGTATTATGATTGTATTTATGGGAACTTTTATTGTTATATGTGATTTTATTATCAAAATTTGTTTTTATTGAAAAAAATTATATTTATAAATCGTAATGCACTTTGTTAAATGTTATGAATTCTAAATAAAAAGATACCCCTCAGGGGTAGCCAAGTTAAAAAAAAAATCTGTTCTTATCAGTTTAATATCTGATACGTCCCCTATCTGGGGACCATATATTAAATGGATTTTTGAGAACGGGGGCCGATTTCGAAGCTTGCTTCCGTCGCCCTATGCATTGACCCGATATGGCAGTATCTTCGGGTACAGTGCACCACCCCCTTACAGGGTTAAAAAGAAAGATTCCTACTTTCATTGCTACCTGCTTGCTGGCTAGCCAGCTAGCCAGCCCTGTGGGCCTTGCTGCTGCTGCAGCCAAAAAACAAAAGGTGGTGCTGCTGCTGCTTCTGCTTCTGCTTGTGTCTGGCCGCTGTTGGAGCGTCCAGGCACAGGACTTCTGCTGCTGCTGACTAAATGGCCTCCTTAATTGGATCATTTGAGTAGCCAGCACACCTGTGCAGGTAGGGCATGACATGATAGGCAGCTGCCTTGATAGCGGGTGGGTGCTGAATGTTCCTAATTGACAAAATAAGATTAATGCTTATGAAGAAATATAAAATCTCATCCCTTCCCCAATATCGCGCCACACCCCTACCCCTTAATTCCCTGGTTGAACTTGATGGACATATGTCTTTTTTCGACCGTACTAACTATGTAACTATGTAACATAACATGGGGGGGGGGGGGTCTCCTGGCTGTTCACACAGGTGTGTCATTGCTGTACATTGACCATGCATTGCTTCTGTGGTATTGCAAAGGCAAAGACAAATGCTTCCAGCCATCCATTGCACTAATGGATTGGTCATCAGCTGGCTGTCTATGTCCCGCATCAATATAGACCAAAGTACAGAGGGTTAGGCTATGCTATTGTGCACCTACCTGATGCATCAGAAGGTGCGAGGCCCTTGCTAAATTCTGTGCACAGACTTTGAGATCTATGCTTTAGACTGTATCTAAACCTGCTCCAACATGGACTGACATTCTGGCCTACTTTCAGCCGATGCGACTTGTCTGTCGCTGAACAGTCGCTTTTTATGTATTCAGCACCTATGTATAATGTTGTAAAAAGGCTCTAGAAGCTAAAGTCGCAGAAATGTCACACATATTTGGCCTGCAACTTTCTGTGCGACAAATTCAGACAGGAAAAATCAGTATAAATCCTTAGAAAATTATCCCCCAGTGTCTCCATCTGCTGGCGGTATTGAATAAGCATTGCTGCACTGATGGGGTATGCATTAGACGAAAAAAAAGAAGAAAAAGAAGAATAATACGCCCAGAAAAGAGGCGAAAAGGAGAAAAATGTAAAAAAACGTGAAAAAAAAGTAAGAGGAAGAGAAGGGAAAAAAAGGTGGAAATGGGTTTAAAAGTGATTTCGGCGGAGAAATATATATATATATATATATATATATATATATATATATATATATATATATATATATACGCGCACACACACACACATATATATAAACGTATTCTCCGTTGAGATATTGCAGCCGCTGCTGTGTCCAGGCCCAGGAGCCTTAGCACTGTGCTGTGATGTCACTCAATACCACTGACATCACTAGGTGTAAACAACATCTCTCCTTTGCTGTGTATGTGACTATGGAGCTGTTTGGTGATGTCGTCTATTATGGCCTTCATAGAAGCAACAGGAGATTGTTGCATCCATCTAGAACCCTCAGAACTACAGTGCTATGATGTCACTCACTTCCACAGGCCTTGCAGAGTGTAAACAACAACAACCCAGCTTTGTTGTGTATGTAACCATAGGGATTTGTGATGTCACCTAGAACCTTCACAGCAGCGACAGCTTTATGAGGAGCATCAGCACTGCTCTGCCTGAGCAGAACCATCACCGCCATAGGTTGTCAAATAACCCGGATTTAACCCACACAGGTAAGTCCAATGGGGTGCAGGCATGTCCTCTATGCTTACAGCTTCCCGTGGGTGTTGGTTTGATACCGTTTGGGGACAGCCAAGGAGGCATCTGCAGGCAACAAAGGTAGGTGTGTGCTTGTGTGTGTGTTTCCTATGCAGATCCTAAGCCCAGTGTCACATGCAAGTAGGAGGAGTAAGAAGGGTTCCTGGCAAATCCGGGTTATGGATTGCATTTAAAAAGGCCCCGTGGGAGTGCAATGGGCCCCTGTCTTGCTGCTTAGCAATAATGGTATGGGTTTAGGTTCTGCTGTGTGTACTGGTGGTTGACTGCCCCCCAGCCCAGAGTGTGCATGGAAAATTGTCTGGCAGCCTCCCTGACAGCAAGCAGTGATAGTGCCCATGAAGGGGACCTTGTTGGGCCCGCCCCTTTCACGGTTATCGCTTCTCGGCCTTTTGGCTAAGATCAAGTGTAGTATCTGTTCTTATCAGTTTAATATCTGATACGTCCCCTATCTGGGGACCATATATTAAATGGATTTTTGAGAACGGGGGCCGATTTCGAAGCTTGCTTCCGTCGCCCTATGCATTGACCCGATATGGCAGTATCTTCGGGTACAGTGCACCACCCCCTTACAGGGTTAAAAAGAAAGATTCCTACTTTCATTGCTACCTGCTTGCTGGCTAGCCAGCTAGCCAGCCCTGTGGGCCTTGCTGCTGCTGCAGCCAAAAAACAAAAGGTGGTGCTGCTGCTGCTTCTGCTTCTGCTTGTGTCTGGCCGCTGTTGGAGCGTCCAGGCACAGGACTTCTGCTGCTGCTGACTAAATGGCCTCCTTAATCGGATCATTTGAGTAGCCAGCACACCTGTGCAGGTAGGGCATGACATGATAGGCAGCTGCCTTGATAGCGGGTGGGTGCTGAATGTTCCTAATTGACAAAATAAGATTAATGCTTATGAAGAAATATAAAATCTCATCCCTTCCCCAATATCGCGCCACACCCCTACCCCTTAATTCCCTGGTTGAACTTGATGGACATATGTCTTTTTTCGACCGTACTAACTATGTAACTATGTAACATAACATGGGGGGGGGGGGGGTCTCCTGGCTGTTCACACAGGTGTGTCATTGCTGTACATTGACCATGCATTGCTTCTGTGGTATTGCAAAGGCAAAGACAAATGCTTCCAGCCATCCATTGCACTAATGGATTGGTCATCAGCTGGCTGTCTATGTCCCGCATCAATATAGACCAAAGTACAGAGGGTTAGGCTATGCTATTGTGCACCTACCTGATGCATCAGAAGGTGCGAGGCCCTTGCTAAATTCTGTGCACAGACTTTGAGATCTATGCTTTAGACTGTATCTAAACCTGCTCCAACATGGACTGACATTCTGGCCTACTTTCAGCCGATGCGACTTGTCTGTCGCTGAACAGTCGCTTTTTATGTATTCAGCACCTATGTATAATGTTGTAAAAAGGCTCTAGAAGCTAAAGTCGCAGAAATGTCACACATATTTGGCCTGCAACTTTCTGTGCGACAAATTCAGACAGGAAAAATCAGTATAAATCCTTAGAAAATTATCCCCCAGTGTCTCCATCTGCTGGCGGTATTGAATAAGCATTGCTGCACTGATGGGGTATGCATTAGACGAAAAAAAAGAAGAAAAAGAAGAATAATACGCCCAGAAAAGAGGCGAAAAGGAGAAAAACGTAAAAAAACGTGAAAAAAAAGTAAGAGGAAGAGAAGGGAAAAAAAGGTGGAAATGGGTTTAAAAGTGATTTCGGCGGAGAAATATATATATATATATATATATATATATATATATATATATATATATATACGCGCACACACACACATATATATATAAACGTATTCTCCGTTGAGATATTGCAGCCACTGCTGTGTCCAGGCCCAGGAGCCTTAGCACTGTGCTGTGATGTCACTCAATACCACTGACATCACTAGGTGTAAACAACATCTCTCCTTTGCTGTGTATGTGACTATGGAGCTGTTTGGTGATGTCGTCTATTATGGCCTTCATAGAAGCAACAGGAGATTGTTGCATCCATCTAGAACCCTCAGAACTACAGTGCTATGATGTCACTCACTTCCACAGGCCTTGCAGAGTGTAAACAACAACAACCCAGCTTTGTTGTGTATGTAACCATAGGGATTTGTGATGTCACCTAGAACCTTCACAGCAGCGACAGCTTTATGAGGAGCATCAGCACTGCTCTGCCTGAGCAGAACCATCACCGCCATAGGTTGTCAAATAACCCGGATTTAACCCACACAGGTAAGTCCAATGGGGTGCAGGCATGTCCTCTATGCTTACAGCTTCCCGTGGGTGTTGGTTTGATACCGTTTGGGGACAGCCAAGGAGGCATCTGCAGGCAACAAAGGTAGGTGTGTGCTTGTGTGTGTGTTTCCTATGCAGATCCTAAGCCCAGTGTCACATGCAAGTAGGAGGAGTAAGAAGGGTTCCTGGCAAATCCGGGTTATGGATTGCATTTAAAAAGGCCCCGTGGGAGTGCAATGGGCCCCTGTCTTGCTGCTTAGCAATAATGGTATGGGTTTAGGTTCTGCTGTGTGTACTGGTGGTTGACTGCCCCCCAGCCCAGAGTGTGCATGGAAAATTGTCTGGCAGCCTCCCTGACAGCAAGCAGTGATAGTGCCCATGAAGGGGACCTTGTTGGGCCCGCCCCTTTCACGGTTATCGCTTCTCGGCCTTTTGGCTAAGATCAAGTGTAAACTTGGTCTGGGTCAGGGGTGCGGGTGTTCTGCTGAGCAGGAATCCGGAGTGGTGATCTTACTGTGGAATCGACAGACAAGAGAAGAACAATGGCTGGAAAGGAATACCTCCCTGCGATTGAGAAGACTGTACGTTTTGTGGTGGAAACTTCTGACCGGGGTAAGAATCGGATTGAGTACATTGGACATGAACTTGTGGAGAAATTGGGCGGTTTTGGCATGGATAGTTTGTTCTGTGTGCAAGAGAATAGGAAGCAAGGAATATATGATGTGTCCTTCATCTATGAAGCTGATTGCCAGAACTTCTATGAATGTTTGAAAAGAAATGCCAATAACCCTGTCTTGGAAAATGTAAAGTTTTTTCCTCTGTTTGAGATGGGAGTGAAGACTCTGTTTGTACATATGTACAATCCGTTCTTAGACCCGGATATGATTAAAAACTTTCTAAGTATCTACTGTGAAAGTGTCCAAGGGGGAGTGAAGCAAACTAGTAGTTTGGGTGTGTTTAATGGCACATGGAAGTTCTTTGTAAAACTGAAGCTGGATCCTGGGAGCATTGGTGGAGTGAAACACCCACCGGCCAATTTTTCAATCGCTGGAAACCGGGGTTATGTCTATTATTATGGCCAGCCATTGTTTTGCCGTGATTGTTTGCTGTTTGGACATGTTAAAGAGGCTTGTCCAGGTAATAAGAAGTGCCGAAATTGTAAAATGCCAGGGCATGAGGCGGGAGCTTGTCCACAGCCCAGAACTTGTGATCTTTGTGGCCTTGTTGGACATGTGTATAGAAATTGTCCGGAGGTGGCTAAGAGGGAGAAGGAGAAAGAGGCCAGAAAAGATTTGGCAATTAAAAAAAGGGAAAAGGCAAAGGCAGACATGGCAGAAAAGAGTGTGATTGCTAGCATTATTGAGAAAGCAACGGTGGTGGAAGAGAAGGTGCAGGAGGAGATTGAAGAGGAGATGGAGGAGGAGGTGAGAATTGAAGAGGTGCCTAGTCCTCAGGTGTCTGGCACTCAAAAAGTTGAATGGTCGAATTCAGAAGAGGAAAGTGCTAAAGAGAGAGAGGAAGATCTTTTTCGTCCCCCACGGAAGGCGGCGAGAGGTGCCAGTGGTGAAAAGATGGAGCAGACGGTGGTGGAGACGAGTAATCGTTTTGCCGCAATATCTGAGGGTGAAATGGATAAATGCATTGGAGAAGAAACTTCTCCCTCGACACTGAGCCGTAAAGTTCATTAACTCTCTTCTAGGTTTTTTCTTCCTATGGGTTGTTATTTGATTTGATATGTCTTTTTCGGTTAGTTTGTCAAATGTTAGAGTCTTTAAAAATAAGAATAGAAGAGCGGCCATTCTGGAGGAATTGGCAGGAACTAATAATGACATAATTTGTCTACAGGAATGTGGATTGGATTTTCCTCCAAAAAAGGAGGAGTGGAGATATGGACCAGCAGTGTGGTCTTGCTCTAATGTAAATAGAAATGATGGAGTTGGGGTTTTGTTTAGGAATAATAAGTTTAAAGTTTGTAGTCAAATGGTGTTAAGGGAAGGAAGGTGTGTGTTGGTGGAGGTTGGGTTACATGGGTTTAAGTTTAAGTTAATTAATGTTTATGCACCTGTGAATAAGGAGGAGAGGGTGGGTTTGTTTGAAATAATTAAGGGGTTTTTGTCTGGGAAGGAACCAGTGTTGTTAGTAGGTGATTTCAACTGTGAGATTGGGAGGGATGCGGATGTTTCTGGAAATATGCTTAAGAGTATGGTGAGTGATTTCAAGTTAAGAGATGTGGTTGAAGTGTGTGGTGTGAATCCTGTGTTAGCAACATATCATGCTGAGAGTGGAAGGAGTGAGTCAAGATTAGATATGTGTTTTGTGTCCAAAATGATAGGATGTATGTGGTATAAGCAAGAGAGAGTGATTTATTCTGATCATGAGCGTGTGAGTTGTGGTTTGGTGTTGGATGAGATTTGCATAAGTGGGAGGGGTTACTGGAAGCTTAATGTGAAACTGTTGGATGAAAAGGAGGTATATGATAGGTATATTAAGAAGTATAAGTTATGGTGTGAGAAGAAAAAAGAATTTTTGGATTTATTGTGTTGGTGGGAGTGGGTTAAAGAAAGAACTAAGGTTTTTTTCAAGAGGGAAGGTTATAAAAGGAAAGCTAGGGAAAGAAAGAAGTATGAATGGCTGAATAAAAGGTTGGGGTTTCTCATTAAGTTGAAAAAGAAGGGATGGAGAGTGGATGGTAAGATTGATGCTGTGAAAAGAGATATAAAGGATTGGTTGAATGAAAGAGGAAAAGAGTTAATGTACCGAGCAAAAGTGGACAAATTGGAGAAGGATGAAAAGTGTTCAAGATATTTTTTTAAGAAAGTGATTGGGAGAAAGGATGATTTAGTGAGTGTGTATGATAAGGATGGTGGTTTGGTGAGAGGCAAAGCTGTACTGAATGTGGTGAAAGAGTTTTATGAGGACTTATATGCAGTCAAACAGTGTGATAGGGGTTTGGCTGAGGAAGTGCTGGAAGTGATTGATAAGAAGGTAGATTGTAATGAGTATGAGAGTTTAATGAGAGAGATTGGAATGGAAGAAATTAAAAGGACGGTTGATAGTATGGCTAAAAATAAGACTCCTGGAGAGGATGGGTTGCCGGCTGAGTTTTATGTGAAATTGTGGGATGTACTGAAGGATGATATGGAGAGTATCTTTAAGTATATGTGGGCTAATGGAAGATTGGTGGAAAGTATGAAGAGTGGGATAGTGGTTTTGATTTATAAGAAAGGGGATGTGAATGATGTAAGGAATTGGAGGCCGATAACTTTGTTGAATGTGGATTATAAAATATTTGCAAAGCTGATTACAAATAGAATGAGGGACGTGATAGAGCAAGTGATTGGGGAGGAGCAAGTGTGTGGTGTGCCAGGAAGAAGAATTAGTGAGAATTTGTGTTTGTTGAGAGATATATTGTGGGATGGTATGTGTAGAAAGCAGGTGGTTCGTGTGTTGTCAATTGATTTTGAAAAAGCTTTTGACCGTTTGTCGCATGGGTTTTTGTTTAAGGTGCTAGTTAAAATGGGGTTTCCAGGTGATTTTGTGAATATTGTGAGAATGTTGTATAAGGAAGTGTATAGTAAGATTCTGATTAATGGATGGATGACTGAGGAGATTAAAGTATGTTCAGGGGTGAGACAGGGATGTCCCTTGTCACCTATTGCTTTTATTTGTGCTATGGAACCATTATTAGAATTATTGCGTAAGGATAAATGTGTGAGAGGTGTGAGAGTTCCGGGGGGTCGTGGTAAAGAGGTTAAAGTGTTGGCTTATATGGATGATGTATGTGTGGTAAGTGAATCTGTTGCAGCTGTAAGAAGATCCAAGTTATTGGTAAGTCTGTTTTGTGGTGCGTCTGGTTTTAAGGTCAATTGGGGAAAGAGTGAATATAAATGTTTTGGTGGTGTGACTCAGAGTGAGGATGTTGGTATGGAAGGGGTGGAAGGGCCTATTCAGGTGTTGGGGGTGAAGATGGATGAACGGTTGGATGGTAGAAATAGTTGGGAGGATGTGGGGAAGAGAGTGCAAAAGAAATTGAATTTTTGGAGATTGAGAGAGTTGTCAATGGTTGGTAAGGTTATGATAGTGAAGAGTGTGATTTTGCCAATACTGTTATATGTTGCTGTTGTGTTTCCGCCAAGTTATATGGTTTTGCGAAAGGTGAAAAGAATGTTATTTGTGTTTTTGTGGGGTACAAAGATGGAAAGAGTTAAGAGAGAGATTGTAATGAAAGATGGTAAAAATGGAGGAATGGACTTTCCGAATGTTGATGTGTATCTGGGTGTGAATATTGTTTTTGCTTTGAAAAGAATGATGGGAGGTGAAAAGAGTTGTGCATGTATGGTGAGATATTTGGGTGGCAGTGTGTTATGTAAATTGGGTTGGTTGGAAAGAGATTTGAGAGTGCCTTATGCTTTTGTGTGTCCTAGTTGGTATGTATATGTGGTGAAATTTTTGGAGAATTATAGGTTGATTGGTGTGGGTCCAGAAGTGTTTGTGAGTAAAAAGAGTATGATTGGGTACATTAAAAAAGAGGAAGTTGAATGTTCAATTAATATGGTGAGAGCTGTAGATGTGGGGAGAGTGTGGAAGAGTATAATGACTGTTGGAGTAACAAATAGACAACGTGAGATAGTATGGCAGAGTTTGCATGGTGCGTTACCGGTAAGAGAATTTCAAAGAAATAGAGGGATTGGAAGGTATGAGAGGTGTCCAAGAGATGAGTGTGATGGGATTGAGAGTGTGATGCATGTATTTTGGAATTGTGAAATGGCGCAAGGTGTGTGGAAAGGGATGAGATTGCTGTTTAAAGAATTGACTGGTATAAGGTATATGTCGTATGATGTGGTTATGTTTGGACTTAGTATGGTAGGGAGAGATAAGGAAAGGGTTTTTTTTTGTGTTGCTTGCCATTATTAAAGAAGTACTTTGGGATGTTAGGAATTTATGTGTATTCAAAAGAAAAAACATGTCGGTGGAGGGTTGTATTAAGATGATTCTAGATAGGTTATATGTTGTTTATTTGTGTGATAGGAAGAATTTGGGGGATAAGGATGCTGAGGGGATATGGAAGTTTTTGAAATGGAGATATCTTGTAAGTTTGTAATTGGTGATGGTATTTATGTTTGTTTAAAATTGAAAATAAAAAGAAAGACCTAATGATGAGTTGGACTTTACTTCAGAAAGTCTAAGTGACGAAGTATGGAGTTGGATTTTGATGTTTTAATGTCCAAACCTGAAGGTTTAAAAAAAAAAAAAAAAAAAAAAAAATCTGTTCTTATCAGTTTAATATCTGATACGTCCCCTATCTGGGGACCATATATTAAATGGATTTTTGAGAACGGGGGCCGATTTCGAAGCTTGCTTCCGTCGCCCTATGCATTGACCCGATATGGCAGTATCTTCGGGTACAGTGCACCACCCCCTTACAGGGTTAAAAAGAAAGATTCCTACTTTCATTGCTACCTGCTTTCTGGCTAGCCAGCTAGCCAGCCCTGTGGGCCTTGCTGCTGCTGCAGCCAAAAAACAAAAGGTGGTGCTGCTGCTGCTTCTGCTTCTGCTTGTGTCTGGCCGCTGTTGGAGCGTCCAGGCACAGGACTTCTGCTGCTGCTGACTAAATGGCCTCCTTAATTGGATCATTTGAGTAGCCAGCACACCTGTGCAGGTAGGGCATGACATGATAGGCAGCTGCCTTGATAGCGGGTGGGTGCTGAATGTTCCTAATTGACAAAATAAGATTAATGCTTATGAAGAAATATAAAATCTCATCCCTTCCCCAATATCGCGCCACACCCCTACCCCTTAATTCCCTGGTTGAACTTGATGGACATATGTCTTTTTTCGACCGTACTAACTATGTAACTATGTAACATAACATGGGGGGGGGGTCTCCTGGCTGTTCACACAGGTGTGTCATTGCTGTACATTGACCATGCATTGCTTCTGTGGTATTGCAAAGGCAAAGACAAATGCTTCCAGCCATCCATTGCACTAATGGATTGGTCATCAGCTGGCTGTCTATGTCCCGCATCAATATAGACCAAAGTACAGAGGGTTAGGCTATGCTATTGTGCACCTACCTGATGCATCAGAAGGTGCGAGGCCCTTGCTAAATTCTGTGCACAGACTTTGAGATCTATGCTTTAGACTGTATCTAAACCTGCTCCAACATGGACTGACATTCTGGCCTACTTTCAGCCGATGCGACTTGTCTGTCGCTGAACAGTCGCTTTTTATGTATTCAGCACCTATGTATAATGTTGTAAAAAGGCTCTAGAAGCTAAAGTCGCAGAAATGTCACACATATTTGGCCTGCAACTTTCTGTGCGACAAATTCAGACAGGAAAAATCAGTATAAAATCCTTAGAAAATTATCCCCCAGTGTCTCCATCTGCTGGCGGTATTGAATAAGCATTGCTGCACTGATGGGGTATGCATTAGACGAAAAAAAAGAAGAAAAAGAAGAATAATACGCCCAGAAAAGAGGCGAAAAGGAGAAAAACGTAAAAAAACGTGAAAAAAAAGTAAGAGGAAGAGAAGGGAAAAAAAGGTGGAAATGGGTTTAAAAGTGATTTCGGCGGAGAAATATATATATATATATATATATATATATATATATATATATACGCGCACACACACACATATATATAAACGTATTCTCCGTTGAGATATTGCAGCCGCTGCTGTGTCCAGGCCCAGGAGCCTTAGCTATGTGCTGTGATGTCACTCAATACCACTGACATCACTAGGTGTAAACAACATCTCTCCTTTGCTGTGTATGTGACTATGGAGCTGTTTGGTGATGTCGTCTATTATGGCCTTCATAGAAGCAACAGGAGATTGTTGCATCCATCTAGAACCCTCAGAACTACAGTGCTATGATGTCACTCACTTCCACAGGCCTTGCAGAGTGTAAATAACAACAACCCAGCTTTGTTGTGTATGTAACCATAGGGATTTGTGATGTCACCTAGAACCTTCACAGCAGCGACAGCTTTATGAGGAGCATCAGCACTGCTCTGCCTGAGCAGAACCATCACCGCCATAGGTTGTCAAATAACCCGGATTTAACCCACACAGGTAAGTCCAATGGGGTGCAGGCATGTCCTCTATGCTTACAGCTTCCCGTGGGTGTTGGTTTGATACCGTTTGGGGACAGCCAAGGAGGCATCTGCAGGCAACAAAGGTAGGTGTGTGCTTGTGTGTGTGTTTCCTATGCAGATCCTAAGCCCAGTGTCACATGCAAGTAGGAGGAGTAAGAAGGGTTCCTGGCAAATCCGGGTTATGGATTGCATTTAAAAAGGCCCCGTGGGAGTGCAATGGGCCCCTGTCTTGCTGCTTAGCAATAATGGTATGGGTTTAGGTTCTGCTGTGTGTACTGGTGGTTGACTGCCCCCCAGCCCAGAGTGTGCATTGAAAATTGTCTGGCAGCCTCCCTGACAGCAAGCAGTGATAGTGCCCATGAAGGGGACCTTGTTGGGCCCGCCCCTTTCACGGTTATCGCTTCTCGGCCTTTTGGCTAAGATCAAGTGTAGTATCTGTTCTTATCAGTTTAATATCTGATACGTCCCCTATCTGGGGACCATATATTAAATGGATTTTTGAGAACGGGGGCCGATTTCGAAGCTTGCTTCCGTCGCCCTATGCATTGACCCGATATGGCAGTATCTTCGGGTACAGTGCACCACCCCCTTACAGGGTTAAAAAGAAAGATTCCTACTTTCATTGCTACCTGCTTGCTGGCTAGCCAGCTAGCCAGCCCTGTGGGCCTTGCTGCTGCTGCAGCCAAAAAACAAAAGGTGGTGCTGCTTCTGCTTCTGCTTCTGCTTGTGTCTGGCCGCTGTTGGAGCGTCCAGGCACAGGACTTCTGCTGCTGCTGACTAAATGGCCTCCTTAATTGGATCATTTGAGTAGCCAGCACACCTGTGCAGGTAGGGCATGACATGATAGGCAGCTGCCTTGATAGCGGGTGGGTGCTGAATGTTCCTAATTGACAAAATAAGATTAATGCTTATGAAGAAATATAAAATCTCATCCCTTCCCCAATATCGCGCCACACCCCTACCCCTTAATTCCCTGGTTGAACTTGATGGACATATGTCTTTTTTCGACCGTACTAACTATGTAACTATGTAACATAACATGGGGGGGGGGGTCTCCTAGCTGTTCACACAGGTGTGTCATTGCTGTACATTGACCATGCATTGCTTCTGTGGTATTGCAAAGGCAAAGACAAATGTTTCCAGCCATCCATTGCACTAATGGATTGGTCATCAGCTGGCTGTCTATGTCCCGCATCAATATAGACCAAAGTACAGAGGGTTAGGCTATGCTATTGTGCACCTACCTGATGCATCAGAAGGTGCGAGGCCCTTGCTAAATTCTGTGCACAGACTTTGAGATCTATGCTTTAGACTGTATCTAAACCTGCTCCAACATGGACTGACATTCTGGCCTACTTTCAGCCGATGCGACTTGTCTGTCGCTGAACAGTCGCTTTTTATGTATTCAGCACCTATGTATAATGTTGTAAAAAGGCTCTAGAAGCTAAAGTCGCAGAAATGTCACACATATTTGGCCTGCAACTTTCTGTGCGACAAATTCAGACAGGAAAAATCAGTATAAATCCTTAGAAAATTATCCCCCAGTGTCTCCATCTGCTGGCGGTATTGAATAAGCATTGCTGCACTGATGGGGTATGCATTAGACGAAAAAAAAGAAGAAAAAGAAGAATAATACGCCCAGAAAAGAGGCGAAAAGGAGAAAAACGTAAAAAAACGTGAAAAAAAAGTAAGAGGAAGAGAAGGGAAAAAAAAGGTGGAAATGGTTTTAAAAGTGATTTCGGCGGAGAAATATATATATATATATATATATATATATATATATATATATACGCGCACACACACACACATATATATAAACGTATTCTCCGTTGAGATATTGCAGCCGCTGCTGTGTCCAGGCCCAGGAGCCTTAGCACTGTGCTGTGATGTCACTCAATACCACTGACATCACTAGGTGTAAACAACATCTCTCCTTTGCTGTGTATGTGACTATGGAGCTGTTTGGTGATGTCGTCTATTATGGCCTTCATAGAAGCAACAGGAGATTGTTGCATCCATCTAGAACCCTCAGAACTACAGTGCTATGATGTCACTCACTTCCACAGGCCTTGCAGAGTGTAAACAACAACAACCCAGCTTTGTTGTGTATGTAACCATAGGGATTTGTGATGTCACCTAGAACCTTCACAGCAGCGACAGCTTTATGAGGAGCATCAGCACTGCTCTGCCTGAGCAGAACCATCACCGCCATAGGTTGTCAAATAACCCGGATTTAACCCACACAGGTAAGTCCAATGGGGTGCAGGCATGTCCTCTATGCTTACAGCTTCCCGTGGGTGTTGGTTTGATACCGTTTGGGGACAGCCAAGGAGGCATCTGCAGGCAACAAAAGTAGGTGTGTGCTTGTGTGTGTGTTTCCTATGCAGATCCTAAGCCCAGTGTCACATGCAAGTAGGAGGAGTAAGAAGGGTTCCTGGCAAATCCGGGTTATGGATTGCATTTAAAAAGGCCCCGTGGGAGTGCAATGGGCCCCTGTCTTGCTGCTTAGCAATAATGGTATGGGTTTAGGTTCTGCTGTGTGTACTGGTGGTTGACTGCCCCCCAGCTCAGAGTGTGCATGGAAAATTGTCTGGCAGCCTCCCTGACAGCAAGCAGTGATAGTGCCCATGAAGGGGACCTTGTTGGGCCCGCCCCTTTCACGGTTATCGCTTCTCGGCCTTTTGGCTAAGATCAAGTGTAGTATCTGTTCTTATCAGTTTAATATCTGATACGTCCCCTATCTGGGGACCATATATTAAATGGATTTTTGAGAACGGGGGCCGATTTCGAAGCTTGCTTCCGTCGCCCTATGCATTGACCCGATATGGCAGTATCTTCGGGTACAGTGCACCACCCCCTTACAGGGTTAAAAAGAAAGATTCCTACTTTCATTGCTACCTGCTTGCTGGCTAGCCAGCTAGCCAGCCCTGTGGGCCTTGCTGCTGCTGCAGCCAAAAAACAAAAGGTGGTGCTGCTGCTGCTTCTGCTTCTGCTTGTGTCTGGCCGCTGTTGGAGCGTCCAGGCACAGGACTTCTGCTGCTGCTGACTAAATGGCCTCCTTAATTGGATCATTTGAGTAGCCAGCACACCTGTGCAGGTAGGGCATGACATGATAGGCAGCTGCCTTGATAGCGGGTGGGTGCTGAATGTTCCTAATTGACAAAATAAGATTAATGCTTATGAAGAAATATAAAATCTCATCCCTTCCCCAATATCGCGCCACACCCCTACCCCTTAATTCCCTGGTTGAACTTGATGGACATATGTCTTTTTTCGACCGTACCAGCTATGTAACTATGTAACATAACATGGGGGGGGGGGGTCTCCTGGCTGTTCACACAGGTGTGTCATTGCTGTACATTGACCATGCATTGCTTCTGTGGTATTGCAAAGGCAAAGACAAATGCTTCCAGCCATCCATTGCACTAATGGATTGGTCATCAGCTGGCTGTCTATGTCCCGCATCAATATAGACCAAAGTACAGAGGGTTAGGCTATGCTATTGTGCACCTACCTGATGCATCAGAAGGTGCGAGGCCCTTGCTAAATTCTGTGCACAGACTTTGAGATCTATGCTTTAGACTGTATCTAAACCTGCTCCAACATGGACTGACATTCTGGCCTACTTTCAGCCGATGCGACTTGTCTGTCGCTGAACAGTCGCTTTTTATGTATTCAGCACCTATGTATAATGTTGTAAAAAGGCTCTAGAAGCTAAAGTCGCAGAAATGTCACACATATTTGGCCTGCAACTTTCTGTGCGACAAATTCAGACAGGAAAAATCAGTATAAATCCTTAGAAAATTATCCCCCAGTGTCTCCATCTGCTGGCGGTATTGAATAAGCATTGCTGCACTGATGGGGTATGCATTAGACGAAAAAAAAGAAGAAAAAGAAGAATAATACGCCCAGAAAAGAGGCGAAAAGGAGAAAAACGTAAAAAAACGTGAAAAAAAAGTAAGAGGAAGAGAAGGGAAAAAAAGGTGGAAATGGGTTTAAAAGTGATTTCGGCGGAGAAATATATATATATATATATATATATATATATATATATATACGCGCACACACACACATATATATAAACGTATTCTCCGTTGAGATATTGCAGCCGCTGCTGTGTCCAGGCCCAGGAGCCTTAGCACTGTGCTGTGATGTCACTCAATACCACTGACATCACTAGGTGTAAACAACATCTCTCCTTTGCTGTGTATGTGACTATGGAGCTGTTTGGTGATGTCGTCTATTATGGCCTTCATAGAAGCAACAGGAGATTGTTGCATCCATCTAGAACCCTCAGAACTACAGTGCTATGATGTCACTCACTTCCACAGGCCTTGCAGAGTGTAAACAACAACAACCCAGCTTTGTTGTGTATGTAACCATAGGGATTTGTGATGTCACCTAGAACCTTCACAGCAGCGACAGCTTTATGAGGAGCATCAGCACTGCTCTGCCTGAGCAGAACCATCACCGCCATAGGTTGTCAAATAACCCGGATTTAACCCACACAGGTAAGTCCAATGGGGTGCAGGCATGTCCTCTATGCTTACAGCTTCCCGTGGGTGTTGGTTTGATACCGTTTGGGGACAGCCAAGGAGGCATCTGCAGGCAACAAAGGTAGGTGTGTGCTTGTGTGTGTGTTTCCTATGCAGATCCTAAGCCCAGTGTCACATGCAAGTAGGAGGAGTAAGAAGGGTTCCTGGCAAATCCGGGTTATGGATTGCATTTAAAAAGGCCCCGTGGGAGTGCAATGGGCCCCTGTCTTGCTGCTTAGCAATAATGGTATGGGTTTAGGTTCTGCTGTGTGTACTGGTGGTTGACTGCCCCCCAGCCCAGAGTGTGCATGGAAAATTGTCTGGCAGCCTCCCTGACAGCAAGCAGTGATAGTGCCCATGAAGGGGACCTTGTTGGGCCCGCCCCTTTCACGGTTATCGCTTCTCGGCCTTTTGGCTAAGATCAAGTGTAGTATCTGTTCTTATCAGTTTAATATCTGATACGTCCCCTATCTGGGGACCATATATTAAATGGATTTTTGAGAACGGGGGCCGATTTCGAAGCTTGCTTCCGTCGCCCTATGCATTGACCCGATATGGCAGTATCTTCGGGTACAGTGCACCACCCCCTTACAGGGTTAAAAAGAAAGATTCCTACTTTCATTGCTACCTGCTAGCTGGCTAGCCAGCTAGCCAGCCCTGTGGGCCTTGCTGCTGCTGCAGCCAAAAAACAAAAGGTGGTGCTGCTGCTGCTTCTGCTTCTGCTTGTGTCTGGCCGCTGTTGGAGCGTCCAGGCACAGGACTTCTGCTGCTGCTGACTAAATGGCCTCCTTAATTGGATCATTTGAGTAGCCAGCACACCTGTGCAGGTAGGGCATGACATGATAGGCAGCTGCCTTGATAGCGGGTGGGTGCTGAATGTTCCTAATTGACAAAATAAGATTAATGCTTATGAAGAAATATAAAATCTCATCCCTTCCCCAATATCGCGCCACACCCCTACCCCTTAATTCCCTGGTTGAACTTGATGGACATATGTCTTTTTTCGACCGTACTAACTATGTAACTATGTAACATAACATGGGGGGGGGGGGGTCTCCTGGCTGTTCACACAGGTGTGTCATTGCTGTACATTGACCATGCATTGCTTCTGTGGTATTGCAAAGGCAAAGACAAATGCTTCCAGCCATCCATTGCACTAATGGATTGGTCATCAGCTGGCTGTCTATGTCCCGCATCAATATAGACCAAAGTACAGAGGGTTAGGCTATGCTATTGTGCACCTACCTGATGCATCAGAAGGTGCGAGGCCCTTGCTAAATTCTGTGCACAGACTTTGAGATCTATGCTTTAGACTGTATCTAAACCTGCTCCAACATGGACTGACATTCTGGCCTACTTTCAGCCGATGCGACTTGTCTGTCGCTGAACAGTCGCTTTTTATGTATTCAGCACCTATGTATAATGTTGTAAAAAGGCTCTAGAAGCTAAAGTCGCAGAAATGTCACACATATTTGGCCTGCAACTTTCTGTGCGACAAATTCAGACAGGAAAAATCAGTATAAATCCTTAGAAAATTATCCCCCAGTGTCTCCATCTGCTGGCGGTATTGAATAAGCATTGCTGCACTGATGGGGTATGCATTAGACGAAAAAAAAGAAGAAAAAGAAGAATAATACGCCCAGAAAAGAGGCGAAAAGGAGAAAAACGTAAAAAAACGTGAAAAAAAAGTAAGAGGAAGAGAAGGGAAAAAAAGGTGGAAATGGGTTTAAAAGTGATTTCGGCGGAGAAATATATATATATATATATATATATATATATATATATATATATACGCGCACACACACACATATATATAAACGTATTCTCCGTTGAGATATTGCAGCCGCTGCTGTGTCCAGGCCCAGGAGCCTTAGCACTGTGCTGTGATGTCACTCAATACCACTGACATCACTAGGTGTAAACAACATCTCTCCTTTGCTGTGTATGTGACTATGGAGCTGTTTGGTGATGTCGTCTATTATGGCCTTCATAGAAGCAACAGGAGATTGTTGCATCCATCTAGAACCCTCAGAACTACAGTGCTATGATGTCACTCACTTCCACAGGCCTTGCAGAGTGTAAACAACAACAACCCAGCTTTGTTGTGTATGTAACCATAGGGATTTGTGATGTCACCTAGAACCTTCACAGCAGCGACAGCTTTATGAGGAGCATCAGCACTGCTCTGCCTGAGCAGAACCATCACCGCCATAGGTTGTCAAATAACCCGGATTTAACCCACACAGGTAAGTCCAATGGGGTGCAGGCATGTCCTCTATGCTTACAGCTTCCCGTGGGTGTTGGTTTGATACCGTTTGGGGACAGCCAAGGAGGCATCTGCAGGCAACAAAGGTAGGTGTGTGCTTGTGTGTGTGTTTCCTATGCAGATCCTAAGCCCAGTGTCACATGCAAGTAGGAGGAGTAAGAAGGGTTCCTGGCAAATCCGGGTTATGGATTGCATTTAAAAAGGCCCCGTGGGAGTGCAATGGGCCCCTGTCTTGCTGCTTAGCAATAATGGTATGGGTTTAGGTTCTGCTGTGTGTACTGGTGGTTGACTGCCCCCCAGCCCAGAGTGTGCATGGAAAATTGTCTGGCAGCCTCCCTGACAGCAAGCAGTGATAGTGCCCATGAAGGGGACCTTGTTGGGCCCGCCCCTTTCACGGTTATCGCTTCTCGGCCTTTTGGCTAAGATCAAGTGTAGTATCTGTTCTTATCAGTTTAATATCTGATACGTCCCCTATCTGGGGACCATATATTAAATGGATTTTTGAGAACGGGGGCCGATTTCGAAGCTTGCTTCCGTCGCCCTATGCATTGACCCGATATGGCAGTATCTTCGGGTACAGTGCACCACCCCCTTACAGGGTTAAAAAGAAAGATTCCTACTTTCATTGCTACCTGCTTGCTGGCTAGCCAGCTAGCCAGCCCTGTGGGCCTTGCTGCTGCTGCAGCCAAAAAACAAAAGGTGGTGCTGCTGCTGCTTCTGCTTCTGCTTGTGTCTGGCCGCTGTTGGAGCGTCCAGGCACAGGACTTCTGCTGCTGCTGACTAAATGGCCTCCTTAATTGGATCATTTGAGTAGCCAGCACACCTGTGCAGGTAGGGCATGACATGATAGGCAGCTGCCTTGATAGCGGGTGGGTGCTGAATGTTCCTAATTGACAAAATAAGATTAATGCTTATGAAGAAATATAAAATCTCATCCCTTCCCCAATATCGCGCCACACCCCTACCCCTTAATTCCCTGGTTGAACTTGATGGACATATGTCTTTTTTCGACCGTACTAACTATGTAACTATGTAACATAACATGGGGGGGGGGGTCTCCTGGCTGTTCACACAGGTGTGTCATTGCTGTACATTGACCATGCATTGCTTCTGTGGTATTGCAAAGGCAAAGACAAATGCTTCCAGCCATCCATTGCACTAATGGATTGGTCATCAGCTGGCTGTCTATGTCCCGCATCAATATAGACCAAAGTACAGAGGGTTAGGCTATGCTATTGTGCACCTACCTGATGCATCAGAAGGTGCGAGGCCCTTGCTAAATTCTGTGCACAGACTTTGAGATCTATGCTTTAGACTGTATCTAAACCTGCTCCAACATGGACTGACATTCTGGCCTACTTTCAGCCTATGCGACTTGTCTGTCGCTGAACAGTCGCTTTTTATGTATTCAGCACCTATGTATAATGTTGTAAAAAGGCTCTAGAAGCTAAAGTCGCAGAAATGTCACACATATTTGGCCTGCAACTTTCTGTGCGACAAATTCAGACAGGAAAAATCTGTATAAATCCTTAGAAAATTATCCCCCAGTGTCTCCATCTGCTGGCGGTATTGAATAAGCATTGCTGCACTGATGGGGTATGCATTAGACGAAAAAAAAGAAGAAAAAGAAGAATAATACGCCCAGAAAAGAGGCGAAAAGGAGAAAAACGTAAAAAAACGTGAAAAAAAAGTAAGAGGAAGAGAAGGGAAAAAAAGGTGGAAATGGGTTTAAAAGTGATTTCGGCGGAGAAATATATATATATATATATATATATATATATATATATATATATATATATATATATATATACGCGCACACACACACATATATATAAACGTATTCTCCGTTGAGATATTGCAGCCGCTGCTGTGTCCAGGCCCAGGAGCCTTAGCACTGTGCTGTGATGTCACTCAATACCACTGACATCACTAGGTGTAAACAACATCTCTCCTTTGCTGTGTATGTGACTATGGAGCTGTTTGGTGATGTCGTCTATTATGGCCTTCATAGAAGCAACAGGAGATTGTTGCATCCATCTAGAACCCTCAGAACTACAGTGCTATGATGTCACTCACTTCCACAGGCCTTGCAGAGTGTAAACAACAACAACCCAGCTTTGTTGTGTATGTAACCATAGGGATTTGTGATGTCACCTAGAACCTTCACAGCAGCGACAGCTTTATGAGGAGCATCAGCACTGCTCTGCCTGAGCAGAACCATCACCGCCATAGGTTGTCAAATAACCCGGATTTAACCCACACAGGTAAGTCCAATGGGGTGCAGGCATGTCCTCTATGCTTACAGCTTCCCGTGGGTGTTGGTTTGATACCGTTTGGGGACAGCCAAGGAGGCATCTGCAGGCAACAAAGGTAGGTGTGTGCTTGTGTGTGTGTTTCCTATGCAGATCCTAAGCCCAGTGTCACATGCAAGTAGGAGGAGTAAGAAGGGTTCCTGGCAAATCCGGGTTATGGATTGCATTTAAAAAGGCCCCGTGGGAGTGCAATGGGCCCCTGTCTTGCTGCTTAGCAATAATGGTATGGGTTTAGGTTCTGCTGTGTGTACTGGTGGTTGACTGCCCCCCAGCCCAGAGTGTGCATGGAAAATTGTCTGGCAGCCTCCCTGACAGCAAGCAGTGATAGTGCCCATGAAGGGGACCTTGTTGGGCCCGCCCCTTTCACAGTTATCGCTTCTCGGCCTTTTGGCTAAGATCAAGTGTAGTATCGGGCCGCGCCGCCCTGGTCAGCTTAGATCAGGAGAAGGCGTTCGACCGTGTCTCCCACGCATTCATGGACAGGGTTTTGCGCAGGCTGGGTCTGGGGAAGATGTTTTGCTCTTTTGTTAACGTTATGTATTTTGACATTTACAGCACGGTGTTGGTGAACGGCTGGAAGACTGACCCCTTTCCTATTCTTTCAGGGGTTAGACAAGGCTGCCCTCTTTCACCTCTCCTTTTTGTTTGTGTTATAGAGCTCTTCGCTGAGACTATCCGGCAGAATGGAGAGATCAGAGGGATCACCGCACCAGGACCAGATCGCCACGAGGTCAAGTGCTCGCTCTACATGGACGACGTGACCGTCTTCTGCGCTGACCAGCGTTCGGTGACTGCACTCGTCCAGACCTGCGAGGACTTCGGCAGAGCTTCGGGGGCAAAAGTCAACTGCGGGAAGTCGGAGGCCATGCTCTTCGGGGAGTGGCACCTGGCTTCTTCCGCCCCCTTCCCCTTTACTATTAAGCCGGACTTCATTCAAATTCTTGGAGTCTGGTTCGGGAAGGAAGGAGCGGCCCTT
Source organism: Hyla sarda (assembly GCF_029499605.1). Lineage (NCBI taxonomy): Eukaryota > Metazoa > Chordata > Amphibia > Anura > Hylidae > Hyla > Hyla sarda. Next base: position 12,549 of record NW_026607905.1, on the reverse strand, counting down.
AAGTCTTGGCAAGACCGACTAGGAAGGATAAACTCAAAGATCGGACTGTGGAGCTCCAGAAAGCTCACGATGGAAGGCAAGGCACTTGTCCTGCGGAGTGAAGTTTTGCCTGTGCTCCAATATACCGCACAGGCCTGGCCTCCCCATACCACCGTTTGCAAGGCCATCACCCGGACAGTGTTTGGCTTCGTCTGGGGCAAAATGGACAGAGTCAAGAGGACCGTGATGTACAAGGAACCCCGCAAGGGTGGGAAGGGAATACCCGACATCCCCGCTCTGCTGAGGGCCTCCTTTGCATGTGTCACGGTGCAGCGGACTCTTGTTGAAAAGACTGGCTCAGCGGGCAGGTCCATGTCTCGCTTGTTTCTCATGCCCCTTTGGAGACAGCTGGGCTGGGACAAGTGGGACAGCTCCATCCCTTACAACTGGAACACTCCCTGGTTCTATGGGGATGTTGTCCGGTTTGTGAGGGAGCACCAGCTGGAAGGACTGAAACCCGACCTATGGAAGCCGAAGACAATCCACAAGCTCATCCGAGCTAAGGACTTGACCGAGCTGGTTCCGGGACTCCCCGCAGCCACTGCAGAGACAGTTTGGAACAATGTGGCCTCAAAGCGGCTTACCAATGGACACAAGGACTTGTCGTGGATGGCCGTCATGGGAGGTCTCTCTCTCAGGTCATTCATGCATGCCCGCAACCTGTGCAAGACCCGGTACTGCCCCCGTTGCCCCTACGTGGAGGAAACATCTTTCCACGTGTTTTGGCAGTGCCCCTTTGCACAGGGTCTGTTGGACGCCCTAGAACAGGAACTCAGAGACTCAGTGCCCAGGAGCTGCCTATCGTACCATTCGGTGCTTTACGGCCTGTTCCCTGGGACCCACGACGTGGAGGCCATCCAGGAGGCCTGGCGCCTTATGAACTGTTTTAAGGACGCAGTGTGGCTTGCCAGGAACCGCCTCGTGATCAACAGGGAAAACATGTCCGTCCGGGACTGCCGCAGGTTCATCAAGAACCTGCTCAGAGACTATTCCATCTTGGACAGCTCGGCCGTTGATGAGGAAGAAGAGGAGTGAAGACCCCTCTCCTTCTCCCATGTCTCCCTGAAGATACAGCCCAACAGTTTGGCCCTGTGATCCGCCCCCTCCCTACCCCCACATAGTCGCCCACACCCCTACCCCGATCACAGATTGTATTATTTGGTTTTTGCTTGATCTCTTGTGCCTTTATATTGCAGGATTGAGCTGAATGTTAGAGTAGCATGGTGTGCGATGTATAGCTTAGGGAACCTTTGCTGTGTATTGTACTATCATGCTTTGTGTGACTGTAATTTATTGTACGACTTGTAATGACTGAACGGAAAATAAAGCTCTTTCAATCAAAAAAAAATCTGTTCTTATCAGTTTAATATCTGATACGTCCCCTATCTGGGGACCATATATTAAATGGATTTTTGAGAACGGGGGCCGATTTCGAAGCTTGCTTCCGTCGCCCTATGCATTGACCCGATATGGCAGTATCTTCGGGTACAGTGCACCACCCCCTTACAGGGTTAAAAAGAAAGATTCCTACTTTCATTGCTACCTGCTTGCTGGCTAGCCAGCTAGCCAGCCCTGTGGGCCTTGCTGCTGCTGCAGCCAAAAAACAAAAGGTGGTGCTGCTGCTGCTTCTGCTTCTGCTTGTGTCTGGCCGCTGTTGGAGCGTCCAGGCACAGGACTTCTGCTGCTGCTGACTAAATGGCCTCCTTAATTGGATCATTTGAGTAGCCAGCACACCTGTGCAGGTAGGGCATGACATGATAGGCAGCTGCCTTGATAGCGGGTGGGTGCTGAATGTTCCTAATTGACAAAATAAGATTAATGCTTATGAAGAAATATAAAATCTCATCCCTTCCCCAATATCGCGCCACACCCCTACCCCTTAATTCCCTGGTTGAACTTGATGGACATATGTCTTTTTTCGACCGTACTAACTATGTAACTATGTAACATAACATGGGGGGGGGGGGTCTCCTGGCTGTTCACACAGGTGTGTCATTGCTGTACATTGACCATGCATTGCTTCTGTGGTATTGCAAAGGCAAAGACAAATGCTTCCAGCCATCCATTGCACTAATGGATTGGTCATCAGCTGGCTGTCTATGTCCCGCATCAATATAGACCAAAGTACAGAGGGTTAGGCTATGCTATTGTGCACCTACCTGATGCATCAGAAGGTGCGAGGCCCTTGCTAAATTCTGTGCACAGACTTTGAGATCTATGCTTTAGACTGTATCTAAACCTGCTCCAACATGGACTGACATTCTGGCCTACTTTCAGCCGATGCGACTTGTCTGTCGCTGAACAGTCGCTTTTTATGTATTCAGCACCTATGTATAATGTTGTAAAAAGGCTCTAGAAGCTAAAGTCGCAGAAATGTCACACATATTTGGCCTGCAACTTTCTGTGCGACAAATTCAGACAGGAAAAATCAGTATAAATCCTTAGAAAATTATCCCCCAGTGTCTCCATCTGCTGGCGGTATTGAATAAGCATTGCTGCACTGATGGGGTATGCATTAGACGAAAAAAAAGAAGAAAAAGAAGAATAATACGCCCAGAAAAGAGGCGAAAAGGAGAAAAACGTAAAAAAACGTGAAAAAAAAGTAAGAGGAAGAGAAGGGAAAAAAAGGTGGAAATGGGTTTAAAAGGGATTTCGGCGGAGAATATATATATATATATATATATATATATATATATATATATATATACGCGCACACACACACATATATATAAACGTATTCTCCGTTGAGATATTGCAGCCGCTGCTGTGTCCAGGCCCAGGAGCCTTAGCACTGTGCTGTGATGTCACTCAATACCACTGACATCACTAGGTGTAAACAACATCTCTCCTTTGCTGTGTATGTGACTATGGAGCTGTTTGGTGATGTCGTCTATTATGGCCTTCATAGAAGCAACAGGAGATTGTTGCATCCATCTAGAACCCTCAGAACTACAGTGCTATGATGTCACTCACTTCCACAGGCCTTGCAGAGTGTAAACAACAACAACCCAGCTTTGTTGTGTATGTAACCATAGGGATTTGTGATGTCACCTAGAACCTTCACAGCAGCGACAGCTTTATGAGGAGCATCAGCACTGCTCTGCCTGAGCAGAACCATCACCGCCATAGGTTGTCAAATAACCCGGATTTAACCCACACAGGTAAGTCCAATGGGGTGCAGGCATGTCCTCTATGCTTACAGCTTCCCGTGGGTGTTGGTTTGATACCGTTTGGGGACAGCCAAGGAGGCATCTGCAGGCAACAAAGGTAGGTGTGTGCTTGTGTGTGTGTTTCCTATGCAGATCCTAAGCCCAGTGTCACATGCAAGTAGGAGGAGTAAGAAGGGTTCCTGGCAAATCCGGGTTATGGATTGCATTTAAAAAGGCCCCGTGGGAGTGCAATGGGCCCCTGTCTTGCTGCTTAGCAATAATGGTATGGGTTTAGGTTCTGCTGTGTGTACTGGTGGTTGACTGCCCCCCAGCCCAGAGTGTGCATGGAAAATTGTCTGGCAGCCTCCCTGACAGCAAGCAGTGATAGTGCCCATGAAGGGGACCTTGTTGGGCCCGCCCCTTTCACGGTTATCGCTTCTCGGCCTTTTGGCTAAGATCAAGTGTAGTAATACAGGAGATCTGGTCAGAAGGTACTCGGGTACCCCTCTCCTCGGCCTTGTGGGATCGCCCAGGTTTATTGCCTGGGCTTCACCCACTTGTTGCTATTGGGGAGAGGGCCTAGTCCCAGGGTAACGAGTAGCGATCGCCTCTCAAGACCTTCGGGTGGAGAGAGGTTAGAACCATGGATGATGATCCGGATCCAGGTTCTGTGCCGGCATACGCAAGGATCAAAAACACCGTGAGAGTCATTCTCACGGATGATACCAAAAGGGCGGACGATTTGAAATTCGTAGTAGAGGACGTGCTCGGAGGAGTTTTCGGAATACAGAAGGGCGAGATATTGGCAATCCAGGACTACCCGAAGCGTAAAATTTTTGATGTGACGTTCACACAAAATGGCATCCACAGAGATTTTGTTACCAGAGCTGCTGCGAGTAAAGACAAAAAGCTTCAGGGTGTCCGGATTATTGAGCACGTTCTAGACGATATTAAGCTGGTGGTAGTAAAGATGTATTCCCCTTTCGCCAACCTACACGATGTTGAGTTGTTTTTACAAGTCTATTTTAGTAAGGTTGAGTGCAGAGGAAAAATCATGAACAGCTGTGGCATCTGGACATCTAAGTGGAGATTTCAGGTTACATGCAAAAAAGATGACAGATTGCCAGGGGGAATACAACTACCACCAGCTCGTTTTAAAATAAATAATATGTGTGGCGACCTCTTTTATGCGGGGATGCCAAGCTACTGCAGGAAGTGTCACAGATATGGACACACAAAAGAAAACTGTGAAAGTACATGCAAAAAATGTGGTAGCACACAGCACGAGACAGAGAAATGCACAAGAGGAGGGAGGTGCAATTTCTGTCAACAATTCGGTCACCTTTTCTCCTCTTGTCCCCACAGACATAGGACGGAGCAGCAGTGGCAACCCTGGAGGCAGCAAGGACAGCAACCGGGACACCAGCCGAGGCAAGCAGAGCCAGTGATTACCCCCCCACAAGAGGTAAGCGGTGAGATGGAGAAGGAGAAAGACCCCCCTCAGGCAAAAGGAGGGGACCCTAAAGAGCAGAGGATGGCCAAAAAACGTGCAAGTGGTGAAAAAACTGGCCCCCAGGAGCATGCTGGGTTAAGAGAGGAGCAGAATCCGCTCCTCAGCAACCTCTGGCTCAGGGTCCCCCTGAGAGCGATGATCCGGGTGGAGAGGTGAAGGTTAAAAGGCGGAGGGGCTCCAGAAGACTCTATTCGGAGGCGGTCCAGGGGGAGCCGATGGAAGTACCTGCGGATGCAGGGAACCCAAGTGACGTTCCTCCACAGGTCCCCATAGGGGATACCCCCCCCTCCTCCCTGCCAGGAGGAGGTTTCAGGGGTGACCGTCTCTGAGGTACCAGAGACGGAGCTAAGTGAACACCCGACCCCTATGGAGGGGCAAGAGGTGGAAGAACCCAATGAGTCTGGAGCCCTGATTGCCAGGATGCCCGAGAACAACTATGCCTCAATCAAGATGGAGGAGGGGGGTCGGCTGAGTGATGGTGCCTCCTCTCCTGCTTCCTCTATGCGTACAGTTGAGTCAGATTTTGGGGGGTATGAGGCTTCGGAGGGGGAATCAGAGGTGTAAGACGTTTTCTTGTACATTCCCATGGCTGAGTTGTCCGGTCTGTCCTTGAACGTGAGAAGTGTGAGCGCCAGAGTAAGAAGGGTTGCCCTATTTAATTACTTGTCGGTTTTTGCTGCTTCCGTCCTTTTCCTGCAGGAATGTGGCATCCCGCACAGATTAAATTATAAAGAATATGAAGATGATTGGGTGCACGGTCCATCAGTCTGGTCTGGATCAAATGAGTCCAGATCAGCAGGGGTCGCCATACTTTTTAAAGGGAACGTTTTAATTGAGAGTTTTAACGAAATTTTACCAGGCAGAATTTTATTGGTCAGCGCTTTTATTAATGGTATTAAATGGCAGTTTTTAAATTTTTATGGTTCTCCTGATAAGAATGAAAGAATAAAAATGTTGGAGATTTTACCCCTTTTTATTAACAATTCTAGTCCTCTTGTTTTATCAGGTGATTTTAATTGTATTTTAAGGGGAGAACGCCGTTTTTCGAACGCAGTGAGTAGGAACTATGATAAGACGTCTTTTATGTTAAAAAACTTGATTTTAGATTTTAATCTCACTGATGTTTTTAAAAAATGTAATTTTAACGTACCAGAGGAAGACGGTGTTACCTGGAGCAATGCAAGCTGTAGCTCCAGGATAGATTTTATTTTTTGTTCTTATCAAGTACTGCCTTTTAATTGTGATCTTTTTACCAATGTTTTTTCTGACCATAAATTATTGTATTTTAAAGTTAAAAGTGATTTTAAAAGGAGAACTGGTAGGAATGCCTGGAAGTTAAACGTGTCCCTTTTAGAAGATCCGCAGGTTTTATCAGATTTTATCACCTTTTACAAGGAATGCAGACGAGTAAAAGACCCCAACACTCCCACCAGTATCTGGTGGGAAAAAATGAAACTAAAAATAAAAGAATTTTTTATCCGTGTTGGGGTTAGGAAAGCTAAAGAAAAACGTGAATTTTATAATATCCTAAATACTCGTCTGCAAACCCTGTACAAATTCAGAGCACATGGGATGGAGGTGGAGAAGGAGGTACATGATCTTAAAAAAGAAATAACTAAGTGCCTGGAGCAGAAAGGAAAAGAAATTATCTTTAGGTCTCGAATACAGCATCTTGAGGAAAACGAGACCTGCTCCAGGTATTTTTTTAAGAAAATACATGAAAATAGAAGGTTAATAGAAAACATTGAAGGAGTGAATGATGTACAGGGTATTTTAATAAAGGTGCAAGAGTTTTATACTGATCTTTTTAATGTAAAACACATTGATGAATGTTTTATGAATGACTCGTTAAAGGAGATCACCAATTTTTTAGATCCTGTCTCACAGTCTTTTTTATTGCAGAATATTTCAGAGCAGGAGATTTTAGAGACCGTCAAGAGTTTTAAAACAGGTAAAGTGCCTGGGCCGGATGGTATACCCATTGAATTTTATGTTACTTTTTATGGTATTTTAAAAGAAGATTTGTTCTCCCTTTTTACGGAAGTCTTTAAGTCTAAAATCCTCCCAGGCTCATGGAAGAAGGGTGATGTCTCCCTGCTATTCAAAAAGGGAGACCGGTCGGAACTCAAAAACTGGAGACCAATCACCCTTCTGAACTGCGACTATAAAATAATGGCGAAACTGTGTGCTAACCGCTTAAAGAACGTAATCCATAAAATAATTCATACAAACCAAGTCTGTGGGGTGCCTGGGAGGAGTTTATGGGAGAACCTAAACCTTTTAAAGGATGTAATTAGCGACACCAAATTAAGAAAAGGAAAGCTGGCGGTTTTATCCATAGATTTTGAAAAAGCTTTCGACAGGGTGTCACATTTTTATCTTTTTAAGGTTTTAGAGAAAATGGGTATACCTGATGGCTTTTTATTGTCTCTTAGAGCTTTTTATGATAACTGTACTAGTAAAATTTTAGTAAATGGTTTTAAGACACAGGGCGTGATTTTAAATTCCGGAGTGAAGCAGGGGTGTCCCTTGTCCCCACTACTCTTCATTTGCGCAATAGAGCCTCTTTTATGTACAATACGAAAGGATAAGCAGATCCATGGAGTCCCCCTGCCAGGAGGAGGGGGACTAGAGGCGAAGGTAGTGGGGTACATGGACGATGTTGCGGTGTTTTGCAGGGACACCCCATCGCTTCAGAAGACGCTAAAACAGATTCAATATTTTAATTGTGCCTCCGGTTTTAAAGTCAATTTTAACAAAAGTAACATTTTAAACATAGGCGGAATGCCTGTGTATGATGTGCCCGTCCCTGTGTCTGAGTCGGTGCAGATTTTAGGTGTCTCCTTTGACGAGTCTAATAATGGTTTTAATAGCTGGGACTTGGTGGCTCAAAAAATAAATAAGAAAATATGTATGTGGAACATGCGAGAACTTACAATGGAAGGGAAGGTTTTAATTACAAAAATGGTGCTTTTACCTATTTTATTGTATTTAAGTCTGGTTTTCCCACCCCCCGAAATGGTTCTAAAGAAAATAACAAAAGCTTGTTTTACTTTCTTTTGGAGTTCTAAGAGCGAAAAATTAAAGAGACAAATTGTGATAAAACCGAACTCCAGGGGCGGTAAGGATTTTCCAGATTTTAAAGCTTTCCTTTTAATAAAGTTTTTTAGCATGTGTTTTACTACTGTTTTTAAAGATAGCTACTGGTCTTATTTTGTTCGTTTTAATACTGGTTATTTTATGCGGAGGAACGGCTGGTTTTCTACAGTTTTAAGTTGCCCTTATTCTTTGAATTTACCCCCTCAATACATGATTTTAGGAAAAATTTTAAACTTATATAATTTTAAAGGTAAAAGGGTTCAGGATCTGTGCAATAGCAAAAAACTACTAAAGGAAATAAAAGAAACCAGTACCGTGACTCCCATCAAAAATTTTAACGAACAGAAGTGTATACAGATTTGGAAGATGTTGAGTATTAATTATCTTTTTAATTCACAGAAGGACCTGGCCTGGAGCTGCGCACACGAGTGTCTTCCATGCCGGGCATTCCAGCACCGAAGAGGATTATCCAACTCTGCAACCGGCCCGAGGGAGGGATGCCGACAAGAGGAGACCGTGCACCATCTAATATGGACTTGTTTTTACTCGCAGAAAATATGGACAAAGATACTCCCTCTGGTAAAAAGGATAACTGGACTAAAAGACTTAAATATTGCAGTGGTTTTTTATGGTTGCCTGGAATGCCCAACACGGACTCAAGAGACTATTGCATGGAAGATCATAAACTGTGTGAAGGCAGCTCTGTGGAAGGCCAGGAATATTTTATTGTTCAAGCATGAGGTTTTATCTGTGAAGGACATTTTATCTATCTGTTTTTATGAAATGTACCAGTACTATCTTTTAGACAAGAAGAGATTTCCGCTTTTATCTAGAAAATGGTTTTTAAAAGAATGGAATTCTATCTTGTAAAGCCACCAAGTGCCCATTTTATGTTTTAATATGTTGTAAATATGTTATTTATATGTAACTGTATTTATTGACATATTTGCACAACTTTGTTAACATTATTTAATTTTTAATAAAGTTGCCCCCGTAAGGGTAGTCAAGTTAAAAAAAAAAAAAAAATCTGTTCTTATCAGTTTAATATCTGATACGTCCCCTATCTGGGGACCATATATTAAATGGATTTTTGAGAACGGGGGCCGATTTCGAAGCTTGCTTCCGTCGCCCTATGCATTGACCCGATATGGCAGTATCTTCGGGTACAGTGCACCACCCCCTTACAGGGTTAAAAAGAAAGATTCCTACTTTCATTGCTACCTGCTTGCTGGCTAGCCAGCTAGCCAGCCCTGTGGGCCTTGCTGCTGCTGCAGCCAAAAAACAAAAGGTGGTGCTGCTGCTGCTTCTGCTGCTTCTGCTTCTGCTTGTGTCTGGCCCCTGTTGGAGCGTCCAGGCACAGGACTTCTGCTGCTGCTGACTAAATGGCCTCCTTAATTGGATCATTTGAGTAGCCAGCACACCTGTGCAGGTAGGGCATGACATGATAGGCAGCTGCCTTGATAGCGGGTGGGTGCTGAATGTTCCTAATTGACAAAATAAGATTAATGCTTATGAAGAAATATAAAATCTCATCCCTTCCCCAATATCGCGCCACACCCCTACCCCTTAATTCCCTGGTTGAACTTGATGGACATATGTCTTTTTTCGACCGTACTAACTATGTAACATAACATGGGGGGGGGGTCTCCTGGCTGTTCACACAGGTGTGTCATTGCTGTACATTGACCATGCATTGCTTCTGTGGTATTGCAAAGGCAAAGACAAATGCTTCCAGCCATCCATTGCACTAATGGATTGGTCATCAGCTGGCTGTCTATGTCCCGCATCAATATAGACCAAAGTACAGAGGGTTAGGCTATGCTATTGTGCACCTACCTGATGCATCAGAAGGTGCGAGGCCCTTGCTAAATTCTGTGCACAGACTTTGAGATCTATGCTTTAGACTGTATCTAAACCTGCTCCAACATGGACTGACATTCTGGCCTACTTTCAGCCGATGCGACTTGTCTGTCGCTGAACAGTCGCTTTTTATGTATTCAGCACCTATGTATAATGTTGTAAAAATGCTCTAGAAGCTAAAGTCGCAGAAATGTCACACATATTTGGCCTGCAACTTTCTGTGCGACAAATTCAGACAGGAAAAATCAGTATAAATCCTTAGAAAATTATCCCCCAGTGTCTCCATCTGCTGGCGGTATTGAATAAGCATTGCTGCACTGATGGGGTATGCATTAGACGAAAAAAAAGAAGAAAAAGAAGAATAATACGCCCAGAAAAGAGGCGAAAAGGAGAAAAACGTAAAAAAACGTGAAAAAAAAGTAAGAGGAAGAGAAGGGAAAAAAAGGTGGAAATGGGTTTAAAAGTGATTTCGGCGGAGAAATATATATATATATATATATATATATATATATATATATATATATGCGCACACACACACATAGATATAAACGTATTCTCCGTTGAGATATTGCAGCCGCTGCTGTGTCCAGGCCCAGGAGCCTTAGCACTGTGCTGTGATGTCACTCAATACCACTGACATCACTAGGTGTAAACAACATCTCTCCTTTGCTGTGTATGTGACTATGGAGCTGTTTGGTGATGTCGTCTATTACGGCCTTCATAGAAGCAACAGGAGATTGTTGCATCCATCTTGAACCCTCAGAACTACAGTGCTATGATGTCACTCACTTCCACAGGCCTTGCAGAGTGTAAACAACAACAACCCAGCTTTGTTGTGTATGTAACCATAGGGATTTGTGATGTCACCTAGAACCTTCACAGCAGCGACAGCTTTATGAGGAGCATCAGCACTGCTCTGCCTGAGCAGAACCATCACCGCCATAGGTTGTCAAATAACCCGGATTTAACCCACACAGGTAAGTCCAATGGGGTGCAGGCATGTCCTCTATGCTTACAGCTTCCCGTGGGTGTTGGTTTGATACCGTTTGGGGACAGCCAAGGAGGCATCTGCAGGCAACAAAGGTAGGTGTGTGCTTGTGTGTGTGTTTCCTATGCAGATCCTAAGCCCAGTGTCACATGCAAGTAGGAGGAGTAAGAAGGGTTCCTGGCAAATCCGGGTTATGGATTGCATTTAAAAAGGCCCCGTGGGAGTGCAATGGGCCCCTGTCTTGCTGCTTAGCAATAATGGTATGGGTTTAGGTTCTGCTGTGTGTACTGGTGGTTGACTGCCCCCCAGCCCAGAGTGTGCATGGAAAATTGTCTGGCAGCCTCCCTGACAGCAAGCAGTGATAGTGCCCATGAAGGGGACCTTGTTGGGCCCGCCCCTTTCACGGTTATCGCTTCTCGGCCTTTTGGCTAAGATCAAGTGTAGTATCTGTTCTTATCAGTTTAATATCTGATACGTCCCCTATCTGGGGACCATATATTAAATGGATTTTTGAGAACGGGGGCCGATTTCGAAGCTTGCTTCCGTCGCCCTATGCATTGACCCGATATGGCAGTATCTTCGGGTACAGTGCACCACCCCCTTACAGGGTTAAAAAGAAAGATTCCTACTTTCATTGCTACCTGCTTGCTGGCTAGCCAGCTAGCCAGCCCTGTGGGCCTTGCTGCTGCTGCAGCCAAAAAACAAAAGGTGGTGCTGCTGCTGCTTCTGCTGCTTCTGCTTCTGCTTGTGTCTGGCCCCTGTTGGAGCGTCCAGGCACAGGACTTCTGCTGCTGCTGACTAAATGGCCTCCTTAATTGGATCATTTGAGTAGCCAGCACACCTGTGCAGGTAGGGCATGACATGATAGGCAGCTGCCTTGATAGCGGGTGGGTGCTGAATGTTCCTAATTGACAAAATAAGATTAATGCTTATGAAGAAATATAAAATCTCATCCCTTCCCCAATATCGCGCCACACCCCTACCCCTTAATTCCCTGGTTGAACTTGATGGACATATGTCTTTTTTCGACCGTACTAACTATGTAACTATGTAACATAACATGGGGGGGGGGGGGGTCTCCTGGCTGTTCACACAGGTGTGTCATTGCTGTACATTGACCATGCATTGCTTCTGTGGTATTGCAAAGGCAAAGACAAATGCTTCCAGCCATCCATTGCACTAATGGATTGGTCATCAGCTGGCTGTCTATGTCCCGCATCAATATAGACCAAAGTACAGAGGGTTAGGCTATGCTATTGTGCACCTACCTGATGCATCAGAAGGTGCGAGGCCCTTGCTAAATTCTGTGCACAGACTTTGAGATCTATGCTTTAGACTGTATCTAAACCTGCTCCAACATGGACTGACATTCTGGCCTACTTTCAGCCGATGCGACTTGTCTGTCGCTGAACAGTCGCTTTTTATGTATTCAGCACCTATGTATAATGTTGTAAAAATGCTCTAGAAGCTAAAGTCGCAGAAATGTCACACATATTTGGCCTGCAACTTTCTGTGCGACAAATTCAGACAGGAAAAATCAGTATAAATCCTTAGAAAATTATCCCCCAGTGTCTCCATCTGCTGGCGGTATTGAATAAGCATTGCTGCACTGATGGGGTATGCATTAGACGAAAAAAAAGAAGAAAAAGAAGAATAATACGCCCAGAAAAGAGGCGAAAAGGAGAAAAACGTAAAAAAACGTGAAAAAAAAGTAAGAGGAAGAGAAGGGAAAAAAAGGTGGAAATGGGTTTAAAAGTGATTTCGGCGGAGAAATATATATATATATATATATATATATATATATATATATATATATATGCGCACACACACACATAGATATAAACGTATTCTCCGTTGAGATATTGCAGCCGCTGCTGTGTCCAGGCCCAGGAGCCTTAGCA
>NW_026607904.1:77500-103994 GCF_029499605.1 Hyla sarda | reverse complement strand
TGGTGGAGTATATGACAGGTGTCCTGTATTGTAGTAGGTGAGGTGTTATATTGAGGGGGTGTAGTATATGACAGGTGTCCTGTATTGTAGTAGGTGAGGTGTTATATTGAGGGGGTGTAGTATATGACGGGTGTCCTGTATTGTAGTAGGTGAGGTGTTATATTGAGGGGGTGTAGTATATGACGGGTGTCCTGTATTGTAGTAGGTGACGTGTTATATTGAGGGGGTGTAGTATATGGGGTGTCCTGTATTGTAGTAGGTGACGTGTTATATTGAGGGGGTGGAGTATATGACAGGTGTCCTGTATTGTAGTAGGTGAGGTGTTATATTGAGGTGGTGTAGTATATGACAGGTGTCCTGTATTGTAGTAGGTGGAGGTGTTATATTGAGGTGGTGTAGTATATGACGGGTGTCCTGTATTTGTAGTAGGTGAGGTGTTATATTGAGGTGGTGGAGTATATGACAGGTGTCCTGTATTGTAGTAGGTGAGGTGTTATATTGAGGTGGTGTAGTATATGACAGGTGTCCTGTATTGTAGTAGGTGAGGTGTTATATTGAGGGGGTGTAGTATATGACAGGTGTCCTGTATTGTAGTAGGTGAGGTGTTATATTGAGGTGGTGGAGTATATGACAGGTGTCCTGTATTGTAGTAGGTAAGGTGTTATATTGAGGTGGTGTAGTATATGGACAGGTGTCCTGTATTGTAGTAGGTGAGGTGTTATATTGAGGGGGTGTAGTATATGACAGGTGTCCTGTATTGTAGTAGGTGAGGTGTTATATTGAGGTGGTGGAGTATATGACAGGTGTCCTGTATTGTAGTAGGTGAGGTGTTATATTGAGGGGGTGGAGTATATGACAGGTGTCCTGTATTGTAGTAGGTGAGGTGTTATATTGAGGGGTGTAGTATATGACAGGTGTCCTGTATTGTAGTAGGTGAGGTGTTATATTGAGGGGGTGTAGTATATGACAGGTGTCCTGTATTGTGTGAGGTGTTATATTGAGGGGGTGTAGTATATGACAGGTGTCCTGTATTGTAGTAGGTGAGGTGTTATATTGAGGGGGTGTAGTATGACAGGTGTCCTGTATTGTAGTAGGTGAGGTGTTATATTGAGGGGGTGTAGTATATGACAGGTGTCCTGTATTGTAGTAGGTGAGGTGTTATATTGAGGTGGTGTAGTATATGACAGGTGTCCTGTATTGTAGTATGTGAGGTGTTATATTGAGGGGGTGGAGTATATTGACAGGTGTCCTGTATTGTAGGTGAGGTGTTATATTGAGGTGGTGTAGTATATGACAGGTGTCCTGTATTGTAGTAGGTGAGGTGTTATATTGAGGTGGTGTAGTATATGACAGGTGTCCTGTATTGTAGGTGAGGTGTCATATTGAGGGGTGTAGTATATGACAGGTGTCCTGTATTGTAGTAGGTGAGGTGTTATATTGAGGGGGTGTAGTATATGACAGGTGTCCTGTATTGTAGTAGGTGAGGTGTTATATTGAGGTGGTGTAGTATATGACGGGTGTCCTGTATTGTGTGAGGTGTTATATTGAGGGGGGTGTAGTATATGACAGGTGTCCTGTATTGTAGTAGGTGAGGTGTTATATTGAGGGGGTGTAGTATATGACAGGTGTCCTGTATTGTAGGTGAGGTGTTATATTGAGGTGGTGTAGTATATGACAGGTGTCCTGTATTGTAGTAGGTGAGGTGTTATATTGAGGGGGTGTAGTATGACAGGTGTCCTGTATTGTAGTAGGTGAGGTGTTATATTGAGGGGGTGTAGTATATGACAGGTGTCCTGTATTGTAGTAGGTGAGGTGTTATATTGAGGGGGTGTAGTATATGACAGGTGTCCTGTATTGTAGGTGAGGTGTTATATTGAGGGGGTGTAGTATATGACAGGTGTCCTGTATTGTAGTAGGTGAGGTGTTATATTGAGGGGGTGTAGTATATGACAGGTGTCCTGTATTGTAGTAGGTGAGGTGTTATATTGAGGTGGTGTAGTATATGACAGGTGTCCTGTATTGTAGTAGGTGAGGCGTTATATTGAGGGGGTGTAGTATATGACAGGTGTCCTGTATTGTAGTAGGTGAGGTGTTATATTGAGGGGGTGTAGTATATGACAGGTGTCCTGTATTGTAGTAGGTGAGGTGTTATATTGAGGGGGTGTAGTATATGACAGGTGTCCTGTATTGTAGTAGGTGAGGTGTTATATTGAGGGGGTGTAGTATATGACAGGTGTCCTGTATTGTAGTATGTGAGGTGTTATATTGAGGTGGTGTAGTATATGACAGGTGTCCTGTATTGTAGTAGGTGAGGCGTTATATTGAGGGGGTGTAGTATATGACAGGTGTCCTGTATTGTAGTATGTGAGGTGTTATATTGAGGGGGTGGAGTATATGACAGGTGTCCTGTATTGTAGTAGGTGAGGTGTTATATTGAGGTGGTGTAGTATATGACAGGTGTCCTGTATTGTAGTAGGTGAGGTGTTATATTGAGGGGGTGTAGTATATGACAGGTGTCCTGTATTGTAGTAGGTGAGGTGTTATATTGAGGGGGTGTAGTATATGACAGGTGTCCTGTATTGTAGGTGAGGTGTTATATTGAGGGGGTGTAGTATATGACAGGTGTCCTGTATTGTACTAGGTGAGGTGTTATATTGAGGGGGTGTAGTATATGACAGGTGTCCTGTATTGTAGGTGAGGTGTTATATTGAGGGGGTGTAGTATATGACAGGTGTCCTGTATTGTAGGTGAGGTGTTATATTGAGGGGGTGTAGTATATGACAGGTGTCCTGTATTGTAGTAGGTGAGGTGTTATATTGAGGGGGTGTAGTATATGACAGGTGTCCTGTATTGTAGTAGGTGAGGTGTTATATTGAGGGGGTGTAGTATATGACAGGTGTCCTGTATTGTAGTAGGTGAGGTGTTATATTGAGGGGGTGTAGTATATGACAGGTGTCCTGTATTGTAGTAGGTGAAGTGTTATATTGAGGTGGTGTAGTATATGACAGGTGTCCTGTATTGTAGTAGGTGAGGTGTTATATTGAGGTGGTGTAGTATATGACAGGTGTCCCTGTATTGTAGTAGGTGAGGTGTTATATTGAGGTGGTGTAGTATATGACGGGTGTCCTGTATTGTAGTAGGTGAGGTGTTATATTGAGGTGGAGTATATGACAGGTGTCCTGTATTGTAGTAGGTGAGGTGTTATATTGAGGGGGTGTAGTATATGACAGGTGTCCTGTATTGTAGGTGAGGTGTTATATTGAGGGGGTGTAGTATATGACAGGTGTCCTGTATTGTAGTAGGTGAGGTGTTATATTGAGGGGGTGTAGTATATGACAGGTGTCCTGTATTGTAGTAGGTGAGGTGTTATATTGAGGGGGTGTAGTATATGACAGGTGTCCTGTATTGTAGTAGGTGAGGTGTTATATTGAGGGGGTGTAGTATATGACAGGTGTCCTGTATTGTAGTAGGTGAGGTGTTATATTGAGGGGGTGTAGTATATGACAGGTGTCCTGTATTGTAGGTGAGGTGTTATATTGAGGGGGTGTAGTATATGACAGGTGTCCTGTATTGTAGTAGGTGAGGTGTTATATTGAGGGGGTGTAGTATATTGACAGGTGTCCTGTATTGTAGGTGAGGTGTTATATTGAGGGGGTGTAGTATATGACAGGTGTCCTGTATTGTAGTAGGTGAGGTGTTATATTGAGGGGGTGTAGTATATGACAGGTGTCCTGTATTGTAGTAGGTGAGGTGTTATATTGAGGGGGTGTAGTATATGACAGGTGTCCTGTATTGTAGTAGGTGAGGTGTTATATTGAGGGGGTGTAGTATATGACAGGTGTCCTGTATTGTAGTAGGTGAGGTGTTATATTGAGGGGGTGTAGTATATGACAGGTGTCCTGTATTGTAGTAGGTGAGGTGTTATATTGAGGGGGTGTAGTATATGACAGGTGTCCTGTATTGTAGTAGGTGAGGTGTTATATTGAGGTGGTGTAGTATATGACAGGTGTCCTGTATTGTAGTAGGTGAGGTGTTATATTGAGGGGGTGTAGTATATGACAGGTGTCCTGTATTGTAGTAGGTGAGGTGTTATATTGAGGGGGTGTAGTATATGACAGGTGTCCTGTATTGTAGTAGGTGAGGTGTTATATTGAGGTGGTGTAGTATATGACAGGTGTCCTGTATTGTAGGTGAGGTGTTATATTGAGGGGGTGTAGTATATGACAGGTGTCCTGTATTGTAGTAGGTGAGGTGTTATATTGAGGTGGTGTAGTATATGACAGGTGTCCTGTATTGTAGTAGGTGAGGTGTTATATTGAGGGGGTGTAGTATATGACAGGTGTCCTGTATTGTAGTAGGTGAGGTGTTATATTGAGGGGGTGTAGTATATGACAGGTGTCCTGTATTGTAGTAGGTGAGGTGTTATATTGAGGGGGTGTAGTATATGACAGGTGTCCTGTATTGTAGTAGGTGAGGTGTTATATTGAGGTGGTGTAGTATATGACAGGTGTCCTGTATTGTAGTAGGTGAGGTGTTATATTGAGGTGTTTGTTTCGAGGTGTCGTGTTTTACAGACTATTGTTATGCCCCCCCCCTCACCTTCTCGTGCTCGCCCTTGTGTTGCCCCCCCTCACCTTCTCGTGCTCGCCCTTGTGTTGCCCCCCCCTCACCTTCTCGCCCTTGTGTTGTGCCCCCCCTCACCTTCTCGTGCTCGCCCTTGTGTTGCCCCCCCTCACCTTCTCGTGCTCGCCCTTGTGTTGCCCCCCCTCACCTTCTCGTGCTCGCCCTTGTGTTGTGCCCCCCCTCACCTTCTCGTGCTCGCCCTTGTGTTGCCCCCCCCTCACCTTCTCGTGCTCGCCCTTGTGTTGCCCCCCCCTCACCTTCTCGCGCTCGCCCTTGTGTTGTGCCCCCCCCTCACCTTCTCGTGCTCGCCCTTGTGCCCCCCCCCTCACCTTCTCGTGCTCGCCCTTGTGTTGCCCCCCCTCACCTTCTCGCGCTCGCCCTTGTGTTGTGCCCCCCCCCTCACCTTCTCGTGCTCGCCCTTGTGTTGTGCCCCCCCTCACCTTCTCGTGCTCGCCCTTGTGTTGTGCCCCCCCCTCACCTTCTCGTGCTCGCCCTTGTGCCCCCCCCCTCACCTTCTCGTGCTCGCCCTTGTGTTGCCCCCCCTCACCTTCTCGTGCTCGCCCTTGTGTTTCCCCCCCCTCACCTTCTCGTGCTCGCCCTTGTGTTGCCCCCCCCTCACCTTCTCGTGCTCGCCCTTGTGTTGCCCCCCCTCACCTTCTCGTGCTCGCCCTTGTGTTGCCCCCCCCTCACCTTCTTTCCCTTGTGTTGCCCCCCCCTCACCTTCTCGTGCTCGCCCTTGTGTTGCCCCCCCTCACCTTCTCGTGCTCGCCCTTGTATTGCCCCCCCTCACCTTCTCGTGCTCGCCCTTGTGTTGCCCCCCCCCTCACCTTCTCGTGCTCGCCCTTGTGTTGCCCCCCCTCACCTTCTCGCGCTCGCCCTTGTGTTGCCCCCCCCTCACCTTCTCGTGCTCGCCCTTGTGTTGCCCTCACCTTCTCGCGCTCGCCCTTGTGTTGCCCCCCCTCACCTTCTCGCGCTCGCCCTTGTGTTGCCCCCCTCACCTTCTCGCGCTCGCCCTTGTGTTGCCCCCCTCACCTTCTCGCGCTCTCCCTTGTGTTGCCCCCCCCCCTCACCTTCTCGTGCTCGCCCTTGTGTTGCCCCCCCTCACCTTCTCGTGCTCGCCCTTGTGTTGCCCCCCCCTCACCTTCTCGTGCTCGCCCTTGTGTTGCCCCCCTCACCTTCTCGTGCTCGCCCTTGTGTTGCCCCCCTCACCTTCTCGTGCTCGCCCTTGTGTTGCCCCCCCTCACCTTCTCGCGCTCGCCCTTGTGTTGCCCCCCCTCACCTTCTCGCGCTCGCCCTTGTGTTGCCCCCCCCTCACCTTCTCGTGCTCGCCCTTGTGCCCCTCCTCACCTTCTAGCGCTCGCCCTTGTGTTGCCCCCCCTCACCTTCTCGTGCTCGCCCTTGTGTTGCCCCCCTCACCTTCTCGTGCTCGCCCTTGTGTTGCCCCCCCTCACCTTCTCGTGCTCGCCCTTGTGTTGCCCCCCCTCACCTTCTCGTGCTCGCCCTTGTGTTGTGTCCTCCCCCTCACCTTCTCGTGCTCGCCCTTGTGTTGTGCCCCCCCCTCACCTTCTCGTGCTCGCCCTTGTGTTGCCCCCCCCTCACCTTCTCGTGCTCGCCCTTGTGTTGCCCCCCCTCACCTTCTCGCGCTCGCCCTTGTGTTGTGCCCCCCCCCTCACCTTCTCGTGCTCGCCCTTGTGTTGTGCCCCCCCTCACCTTCTCGTGCTCGCCCTTGTGTTGCCCCCCCTCACCTTCTCGTGCTCGCCCTTGTGTTGCCCCCCCTCACCTTCTCGTGCTCGCCCTTGTGTTGCCCCCCCCTCACCTTCTCGTGCTCGCCCTTGTGTTGCCCCCCTCACCTTCTCGTGCTCGCCCTTGTGTTGCCCCCCCTCACCTTCTCGTGCTCGCCCTTGTGTTGCCCCCCCCTCACCTTCTCGTGCTCGCCCTTGTGTTGTGCCCCCCCCTCACCTTCTCGTGCTCGCCCTTGTGTTGTGCCCCCCCTCACCTTCTCGTGCTCGCCCTTGTGTTGCCCCCCCCCTCACCTTCTCGTGCTCGCCCTTGTGCCCCTCCTCACCTTCTAGCACTCGCCCTTGTGTTGCCCCCCTCACCTTCTCGTGCTCGCCCTTGTTGCCCCCCTCACCTTCTCGTGCTCGCCCTTGTGTTGCCCCCCCTCACCTTCTCGTGCTCGCCCTTGTGTTGCCCCCCCTCACCTTCTCGTGCTCGCCCTTGTGTTGTGTCCTCCTCCTCAACTTCTCGTGCTCGCCCTTGTGTTGTGCCCTCCTGCTCACCTTCTCGTGCTCGCCCTTGTGTTGTGCCCTCCTCCTCACCTTCTCGTGCTCGCCCTTGTGTTGTCCCCCCCCTCACCTTCTCGTGCTCGCCCTTGTGTTGCCCCCCCTCACCTTCTCGTGCTCGCCCTTGTGTTGTGCCCCCCTCACCTTCTCGTGCTCGCCCTTGTGTTGTGCCCCCCTCACCTTCTCGTGCTCGCCCTTGTGTTGCCCCCCTCTCACCTTCTCGCGCTCGCCCTTGTGTTGCCCCCCCTCACCTTCTCGCGCTCGCCCTTGTGTTGCCCCCCCTCACCTTCTCGTGCTCGCCCTTGTGTTGCCCCCCCTCACCTTCTCGCGCTCGCCCTTGTGTTGCCCCACCTCACCTTCTCCTGCTCGCCCTTGTGTTGCCCCCCCCCCTCACCTTCTCCTGCTCGCCCATGTGTTGCCCCCCCCCCCCCTCACCTTCTCGTGCTCGCCCTTGTGTTGCCCTCACCTTCTCGTGCTCGCCCTTGTGGTGCCCCCCCCCCCCCTCACCTTCTCGTGCTCTCCCTTATGTTGCCCCTTCTCGTGCTCGCCCTTGTGTTGCCCTCACCTTCTCGTGCTCGCCCTTGTGGTGCCCCCCCCCTCACCTTCTCGTGCTCTCCCTTATGTTGCCCCTTCTCGTGCTCTCCCTTGTGTTGTGCCCTCCTCCTCACCTTCTCGTGCTCGCCCTTGTGTTGTCCCCCCCCCTCACCTTCTCTTGCTCGCCCTTGTGTTGCCCCCCTCACCTTCTCGTGCTCGCACTTCTGCCCCCCCTCACCTTCTCGTGCTCTCCCTTGTGTTGTGCCCCCCCTCACCTTCTCGTGCTCGCCCTTGTGTTGTGCCCCCCTCACCTTCTCGTGCTCGCCCTTGTGTTTTGCCCCCCCTCACCTTCTCGTGCTCGCCCTTGTGTTGTCCCCCCTCACCTTCTCGTGCTCGCCCTTGTGTTGCCCCCCTCTCACCTTCTCGCGCTCGCCCTTGTGTTGCCCCCCCTCACCTTCTCGCGCTCGCCCTTGTGTTGCCCCCCCTCACCTTCTCGCGCTCGCCCTTGTGTTGCCCCACCTCACCTTCTCGTGCTCGCCCTTGTGTTGCCCCCCCTCACCTTCTCGCGCTCGCCCTTGTGTTGCCCCCCCCTCACCTTCTCGTGCTCGCCCTTGTGTTGTCCCCCCCTCACCTTCTCGTGCTCTCCCTTGTGTTGCCCCCCCTCACCTTCTCGTGCTCGCCCTTGTGTTGCCCCCCCTCACCTTCTCGTGCTCGCCCTTGTGTTGCCCCCCCCTCACCTTCTCGCGCTCGCCCTTGTGTTGCCCCCCCCTCACCTTCTCGTGCTCGCCCTTGTGTTGCCCCCCCTTACCTTCTCGTGCTCGCCCTTGTGTTGCCCCACCTCACCTTCTCGCGCTCGCCCTTGTGTTGCCCCTCCCCCTCACCTTCTCCTGCTCGCCCATGTGTTGCCCCCCCCCCCTCACCTTCTCGTGCTCGCCCTTGTGTTGCCCCCCCTCACCTTCTCGTGCTCGCCCTTGTGGTGCCCCCCCCTCACCTTCTCTTGCTCTCCCTTATGTTGCCCCTTCTCGTGCTCTCCCTTATGTTGCCCCTTCTCGTGCTCGCCCTTGTGTTGCCCTCACCTTCTCGTGCTCTCCCTTGTGGTGCCCCCCCCTCACCTTCTCGTGCTCTCCCTTGTGTTGTCCCCCCCCCCTCACCTTCTCGTGCTCGCCCTTGTTTTGTGCCCCCCCTCACCTTCTCGTGCCCCCCTCACCTTCTCGTGCTCGCCCTTGTGTTGTCCCCTCCTCACCTTCTCGTGCTCGCCCTTGTGTTGTCCCCTCCTCACCTTCTCGTGCTCGCCCTTGTGGTGCCCCCCCCCTCACCTTCTCGTGCTCGCCCTTGTGGTGCCCCCCCCTCACCTTCTCGTGCTCGCCCTTGTGGTGCCCCCCCCCCTCACCTTCTCGTGCTCGCCCTTGTGGTGCCCCCCCCTCACCTTCTCGTGCTCGCCCTTGTGTTGTGCCCCCCCTCACCTTCTCGTGCTCGCCCTTGTGTTGTGCCCCCCCTCACCTTCTCGTGCTCGCCCTTGTGTTGTGCCCCCCCTCACCTTCTCGTGCTCGCCCTTGTGGTGCCCCCCCCTCACCTTCTCGTGCTCTCCCTTGTGTTGTGCCCTCCTCCTCACCTTCTCGTGCTCTCCCTTGTGTTGTCTCCCCCCTCACCTTCTCGTGCTCGCCCTTGTGTTGTCCCCCCCTCACCTTCTCGTGCTCGCCCTTGTGTTGCCCCCCCTCACCTTCTCGTGCTCGCCCTTGTGTTGCCCCCCCTCACCTTCTCGTGCTCGCCCTTGTGTTGCCCCCCCTCACCTTCTCGTGCTCGCCCTTGTGTTGCCCCCCTCACCTTCTCGTGCTCTCCCTTGTGATGCCCCCCCTCACCTTCTCGTGCTCGCCCTTGTGTTGCCCCCCCCCCTCACCTTCTCGTGCTCTCCCTTATGTTGCCCCTTCTCGTGCTCTCCCTTGTGTTGCCCTCACCTTCTCGCGCTCGCCCTTGTGTTGCCCCCCTCTCACCTTCTCGCGCTCGCCCTTGTGTTGCCCCCCCTCACCTTCTCGCGCTCGCCCTTGTGTTGCCCCCCCCTCACCTTCTCGCGCTCGCCCTTGTGTTGCCCCACCTCACCTTCTCGTGCTCTCCCTTGTGTTGCCCCCCCCTCACCTTCTCGTGCTCGCCCTTGTGTTGCCCCCCCTCACCTTCTCGTGCTCGCCCTTGTGTTGCCCCACCTCACCTTCTCGTGCTCGCCCTTGTGTTGCCCCTCCCCCTCACCTTCTCCTGCTCGCCCATGTGTTGCCCCCCCCCTCACCTTCTCGTGCTCGCCCTTGTGTTGCCCCCCCCCTCACCTTCTCGTGCTCGCCCTTGTGGTGCCCCCCCCCTCACCTTCTCGTGCTCTCCCTTATGTTGCCCCTTCTCGTGCTCGCCCTTATGTTGCCCCTTCTCGTGCTCGCCCTTGTGTTGCCCTCACCTTCTCGTGCTCTCCCTTGTGGTGCCCCCCCCCTCACCTTCTCGTGCTCTCCCTTGTGTTGTCCCCCCCCCCCCCCCTCACCTTCTCGTGCTCGCCCTTGTGTTGTCTCCCCCCTCACCTTCTCGTGCTTGCCCTTGTGTTGCCCCCCCTCACCTTCTCGTGCTCGCCCTTGTGTTGCCCCCCCTCACCTTCTCGTGCTCGCCCTTGTGTTGCCCCCCCTCACCTTCTCGTGCTCTCCCTTGTGATGCCCCCCCCCCTCACCTTCTCGTGCTCGCCCTTGTGTTAACCCCCCCCCCCTCACCTTCTCGTGCTCTCCCTTATGTTGCCCCTTCTCGTGCTCTCCCTTGTGTTGCCCTCACCTTCTCGTGCTCGCCCTTGTGGTGCCCCCCCCCTCACCTTCTCGTGCTCTCCCTTGTGGTGCCCCCCCCCCTCACCTTCTCGTGCTCTCCCTTGTGGTGCCCCCCCCCCTCACCTTCTCGTGCTCTCCCTTGTGGTGCCCCCCCCCCTCACCTTCTCGTGCTCTCCCTTGTGGTGCCCCCCCCCTCACCTTCTTGTGCTCGCCCTTGTGTTGTCCCCCCCCCTCACCTTCTCGTGCTCGCCCTTGTGTTGTCCCCCCCCCCTCACCTTCTCGTGCTCGCCCTTGTTTTGTGCCCCCCCCTCACCTTCTCGTGCCCCCCTCACCTTCTCGTGCTCGCCCTTGTGGTGCCCCCACTCACCTTCTCGTGCTCGCCCTTGTGGTGCCCCCCCTCAGCTTCTCGTACTCGCCCTTGTGGTGCCCCCCCCCCCTCAGCTTCTCGTGCTCGCCCTTGTGGTGCCCCCCCCCTCACCTTCTCGTGCTCGCCCTTGTGGTGCCCCCCCCCCTCACCTTCTCGTGCTCGCCCTTGTGGTGCCCCCCCCCCCCTCACCTTCTCGTGCTCGCCCTTGTGTTGTGCCCCCCCCCCACCTTCTCGTGCTCGCCCTTGTGGTGTCCCCCCCCCCCCCCCACATTCTCGTGCTCGCCCTTGTGGTGCCCCCCCCTCACCTTCTCGTGCTCTCCCTTGTGTTGTGCCCCCCCTCACCTTCTCGTGCTCGCCCTTGTGTTGCGCCCCCCTCACCTTCTCGTGCTCGCCCTTGTGTTGCGCCCCCCTCACCTTCTCGTGCTCGCCCTTGTGTTGTGCCCCCCCTCACCTTCTCGTGCTCTCCCTTGTGTTGTGCCCCCCCTCACCTTCTCGTGCTCTCCCTTGTGTTGTGCCCCCCCTCACCTTCTCGTGCTCGCCCTTGTGTTGCGCCCCCCTCACCTTCTCGTGCTCGCCCTTGTGGTGCCCTCCCCTCACCTTCTCGTGCTCGCCCTTGTGGTGCCCTCCCCTCACCTTCTCGTGCTCGCCCTTGTGGTGCCCCCCCCTTCACCTTCTCGTGCTCGCCCTTGTGTTGCCCCCCCTCACCTTCTCGCGCTCGCCCTTGTGTTGCCCCCCCTCATCTTCTCTTGCTCGCCCTTGTGGTCCCCCCCCTCCTCCTCACCTTCTCGTGCTCGCCCTTGTGTTGCCCCCCCTCACCTTCTCGTGCTCGCCCTTTTGGTGCCCCCCCTCACCTTCTCGTGCTCTCCCTTGTGGTGCCCCCCCCCTCACCTTCTCGTGCTCGCCCTTGTGGTGCCCCCCCCTCACCTTCTCGTGCTCGCCCTTGTGTTGTGCCCCCCCTCACCTTCTCGTGCTCGCCCTTGTGTTGTGCCCCCCCCCTCACCTTCTCGTGCTCGCCCTTGTGGTGTCCCCCCCCCTCACCTTCCCGTGCTCGCCCTTGTGGTGCCCCCCTCCTCACCTTCTCGTGCTCGCCCTTGTTATGCCCCCCCTCCTCACCTTCTCGTGCTCTCCCTTGTGTTGTGCCCCCCCTCACCTTCTCGTGCTCGCCCTTGTGTTGTGCCCCCCCTCACCTTCTCGTGCTCGCCCTTGTGGTGCCCCCCCTTCACCTTCTCGTGCTCGCCCTTGTGGTGCCCCCCCCTTCACCTTCTCGCCCTTGTGTTGCCCCCCCTCACCTTCTCGCGCTCGCCCTTGTGTTGCCCCCCCTCATCTTCTCTTGCTCGCCCTTGTGGTTCCCCCCCCTCCTCCTCACCTTCTCGTGCTCGCCCTTGTGTTGCCCCCCCTCACCTTCTCGTGCTCGCCCTTGTGTTGTGCCCTCCTCCTCACCTTCTCGTGCTCTCCCTTGTGTTGTGCCCCCCCTCACCTTCTCGTGCTCGCCCTTGTGTTGTGCCCTCCTCCTCACCTTCTCGAGCTCTCCCTTGTGTTGTGCCCCCCCTCACCTTCTCGTGCTCGCCCTTGTTATGCCCCTCCTCACCTTCTCGTGCTCGCCCTTGTTATGCCCCTCCTCACCTTCACGTGCTCGCCCTTGTGTTGTCCCCTCCTCACCTTCTCGTGCTCGCCCTTGTTATGCCCCCCCTCCTCACCTTCTCGTGCTCTCCCTTGTGTTGTGCCCTCCTCCTCACCTTCTCGTGCTCTCCCTTGTGTTGTGCCCTCCTCCTCACCTTCTCGTGCTCTCCCTTGTGTTGTGCCCTCCTCCTCACCTTCTCGTGCTCTCCCTTGTGTTGTGCCCTCCTCCTCACCTTCTCGTGCTCGCCCTTGTGTTGCCCCCCCTTACCTTCTCGTGCTCGCCCTTGTGGTGCCCCCCTTACCTTCTCGTGCTCGCCCTTGTGCCCCCCCTCACCTTCTCGTGCTCTCCCTTGTGTTGCCCCCCTCACCTTCTCGTGCTCGCCCTTGTGTTGCCCCCCCTCACCTTCTCGTGCTCGCCCTTGTGGTGCCCCCCCCCCTCATCTTCTCGTGCTCGCCCTTGTGTTGCCCCCCCCTCACCTTCTCGTGCTCGCCCTTGTGGTGCCCCCCCCTTACCTTCTCGTGCTCGCCCTTGTGTTGCCCCCCCCCTTACCTTCTCGTGCTCGCCCTTGTGTTGCCCCCCCCCCCTTACCTTCTCGTGCTCGCCCTTGTGTTGCCCCCCCTCCCCACCCCCCTCACCTTCTTGCGCTCGGCTTTGTGTTGTCTTGTGTGCCCAATAATCAGATTATCAGATTTACGTTCCCCGTATAGGAGTTTCTTTGTTTTCTCTCGTTTCACGTTCCGGCGATGGTTTTTATGATTGATTGGAGTTTCACTTTTCTGTGTGTTGCATTGCCTGCTGGGAGTAGTTGTGGGGGTTACAGAATGAGGGGTGTCCTGCTCCGTCCGGCTTCTGCTGACCCTGCAGATCTGTCCTCACAGCCTTAATCCTCAGGGATTGTCCGGATTTAGTCAGACTCTCACCTGTCACGTCTGTACGCTGGATCTCCGAGGAGAAGAGTCTGCAGGAGATTCCTCCATAACATCCTGTAACTGTCACCCCTCTGTAAGAAGCGTTGGGAGGACCCCTGTTCTGTAAGAAGCATTGGGAGGACCCCCTCCTGTAAGAAGCGTTGGGAGGACCCCCTCCTGTAAGAAGCGTTGGGAGGACCCCCTCCTGTAAGAAGCATTGGGAGGACCCCTGTTCTGTAAGAAGCATTGGGAGGACCCCTGTTCTGTAAGAAGCATTGGGAGGACCCCCTCCTGTAAGAAGCATTGGGAGGACCCCCTCCTGTAAGAAGCGTTGGGAGGACCCCCTCCTGTAAGAAGCGTTGGGAGGACCCCCTCCTGTAAGAAGCATTGGGAGGACCCCTGTTCTGTAAGAAGCATTGGGAGGACCCCCTCCTGTAAGAAGCATTGGGAGGACCCCTGTTCTGTAAGAAGCGTTGGGAGGACCCCCCCCTTCTGTAAGAAGCGTTGGGAGGACCCCCCCCTTCTGTAAGAAGCATTGGGAGGACCCCCCCCCCTTCTGTAAGAAGCGTTGGGAGGACCCCTCCTTGGTGCTCACTGGACCCTTTGCTGCCTGTAGACAACCTGCAATGACCCTGTGAGGATTATGGACGTCATGTGACTAGGGCCTTGCTGCTGCACTCTTGGGGCTCAGTGAGGGGCTCATTTGATCTCTCTACTGGTTCCATCGTCTCCCCAATTTTCCTTGTGGGGGTCTCACCAGACTTCATCCACAAGATACAGATCTTTGTCCAGAATGGTGGCAAATCAGTCAGCCGTGTGCTTGTTCTCCGGGGTGTGCGCCACCTTGTTTGCCCTGGCCCTGGTGTACTACCTGTACTGGTGAGTGCGTGTAGTGACTGTAGTGTCGTGTAAATCCCTCGTCACCCTCAGCCTGTCCTCAATGACCCACACGGTCACCCTTACCTCTGTCCCTACAGCAATGGTCAGAACCAGTTGGCCCCGGTGCTTCATGTTACCCATGCCTCCTCTTCTCTATCAGGTTGCCCCCAACATTGGTATATTGGAGCCTGTTACCCCTGGGTGGTCTTGCTGGGAGACCTACACTCCAGGCTCTAGGATCAGAGGGGCTATTGTGGAGGTTCATGTTTTCGAATATGATGAATCTTTTCTAGGATTAATGTTATGACAAAACAGACCACGAGAAGATAGACCCCCTTGGTTGTTTCACCCCTGGCTCCATAGACCCCTCCTGCTCCCCATTGCCTGAGATTAGGGAGGGATTTGAAAGGGTCCCTGTTCCTTATCCCCCTCCCCTATAATATTTATTTTTGGGGGGTATTTCTTCTTGCCCTTCTCTTTGACTCCTGTAACAATGGAGCTTTACTTTTTGTTTCCAAAAGGGGTTGTTTCCTTTTAACAATGTGTCCCCCATAGCACAACAAGCCCCGGGAGGGGGTGGGTGGGGGTGATTTAAAGTATTTGTCTCGAGAGGCCGGGCCCGGGCACCAGGAAGGAGGCCCCACTGGAGGACAGGATTGCAATTTCAGCGGCATCGGGAAGAAGTCAAGGTTTATTGTGTTAAGTTGACTTAATGGGGAGAATTTCAATAAAAGTGTTAAATGAGACCCCCCCCCCCCCCACTTAATTTCCCCTACAGACCCACATGCTTGTTGCTATGTGCCACCAATTCTACTGGCATCGCTAATTGTACCACAAAATCTGCCCCAATGAACTATTTGTGTGGCAAAATTGGGGGGGAAATGCAATTTAGCCAATTTTGGGGCTTTAGTTTCTCGGCGGTGCACTTTACCGTAAAACTGAGCCATTCTGTTCATTCTGTAGGTCCATACAAATACCTTTAAGAGGTTAATAATCTATGGGATTGTGGATGCCTGGCTGCTGATGGCTCCTCCCCCTGCGATCGCTACATAGACAATAAACACTCCAGGGCGTACATTAGAGCGTCCACCTTTTTGTTGCTTTTCAGGAGATTGCAGTTTTGGGTGAATCGGTGTTACTTCTGCCGTTATTGGGTTACTATGTGACTTTACTTTATTGGGTTACTATGTGACTTTACTTTATTGGGTTACTATGTGACGTTACTTTATTGGGTTACTATGTGACTTTACTTTATTGGGTTACTATGTGACGTTACTTTATTGGGTTACTATGTGACGTTACTTTATTGGGTTACTATGTGACGTTACTTTATTGGGTTACTATGTGACTTTACTTTATTGGGTTACTTTGTGACTTTACTTTATTAGGTTACTATGTGACTTTACTTTGTTGGGTTACTATGTGACTTTACTTTATTGGGTTACTATGTGACTTTATTGGGTTACTATGTGACTTTGTTGGGTTACTATGTTACTTTGTTGGGTTACTATGTGACTTTACTTTATTGGGTTACTATGTGACTTTACTTTATTGGGTTACTATGTGACTTTACTTTGTTGGGTTACTATGTGACTTTACTTTATTGGGTTACTATGTGACTTTATTGGGTTACTATGTGACTTTGTTGGGTTACTATGTGACTTTACTTTATTGGGTTACTATGTGACTTTACTTTATTGGGTTACTATGTGACTTTACTTTATTGGGTTACTATGTGACTTTATTGGGTTACTATGTGACTTTACTTTATTGGGTTACTATGTGACTTTACTTTATTGGGTTACTATGTGACTTTACTTTGTTGGGTTACTATGTGACTTTATTGGGTTACTATGTGACTTTGTTGGGTTACTATGTTACTTTGTTGGGTTACTATGTGACTTTACTTTATTGGGTTACTATGTGACTTTACTTTATTGGGTTACTATGTGACTTTACTTTGTTGGGTTACTATGTGACTTTACTTTATTGGGTTACTATGTGACTTTATTGGGTTACTATGTGACTTTATTGGGTTACTATGTGACTTTGTTGGGTTACTATGTGACTTTACTTTATTGGGTTACTATGTGACTTTACTTTATTGGGTTACTATGTGACTTTACTTTATTGGGTTACTATGTGACTTTATTGGGTTACTATGTGACTTTACTTTATTGGGTTACTATGTGACTTTACTTTATTGGGTTACTATGTGACTTTACTTTGTTGGGTTACTATGTGACTTTATTGGGTTACTATGTGACTTTGGGTTACTATGTTACTTTGTTGGGTTACTATGTGACTTTACTTTATTGGGTTACTATGTGACTTTACTTTATTGGGTTACTATGTGACTTTACTTTGTTGGGTTACTATGTGACTTTACTTTGTTGGGTTACTATGTGACTTTATTGGGTTACTATGTGACTTTATTGGGTTACTATGTGACTTTATTGGGTTACTATGTGACTTAATTGGGTTACTATGTTACTTTACTTTATTGGGTTACTATGTGACTTTACTTTGTTGGGTTACTATGTGACTTTACTTTGTTGGGTTACTATGTGACTTTACTTTATTGGGTTACTATGTGACTTTACTTTATTGGGTTACTATGTGACTTTACTTTGTTGGGTTACTATGTGACTTTATTGGGTTACTATGTGACTTTACTTTGTTGGGTTACTATGTGACTACTTTGTTGGGTTACTATGTGACTTTATTGGGTTACTATGTGACTTTACTTTATTGGGTTACTATGTGACTTTACTTTATTGGGTTACTATGTGACTTTACTTTATTGGGTTACTATGTGACTTTACTTTGTTGGGTTACTATGTGACTTTACTTTGTTGGGTTACTATGTGACTTTATTGGGTTACTATGTGACTTTATTGGGTTACTATGTGACTTTACTTTATTGGGTTACTATGTGACGTTACTTTGTTGGGTTACTATGTGACTTTATTGGGTTACTATGTTACTTTGTTGGGTTACTATGTGACTTTACTTTATTGGGTTACTATGTGACGTTACTTTATTGGGTTACTATGTGACTTTACTTTGTTGGGTTACTATGTGACTTTACTTTGTTGGGTTACTATGTGACTTTACTTTATTGGGTTACTATGTGACTTTATTGGGTTACTATGTGACTTTACTTTATTGGGTTACTATGTGACGTTACTTTATTGGGTTACTATGTGACGTTACTTTGTTGGGTTACTATGTGACTTTACTTTATTGGGTTACTATGTGACGTTACTTTATTGGGTTACTATGTGACGTTACTTTGTTGGGTTACTATGTGACTTTGTTGGGTTACTATGTGACTTTGTTGGGTTACTATGTGACTTTATTGGGTTACTATGTGACTTTACTTTATTACTATGTTACTGGGTTACTTTACTTTGTTACTATGTTAATTTACTTAGTAACAAAGTAAAGTAACATAGTAACAAAGTAAAGTAACATAGTAACAAAGTAAAGTAACATAGTAACAATGTTACTTTTGTTACTATGTTACTTTTGTTACTATGTTACTTTTGTTACTATGTTACTTTTGTTACTATGTTACTTTTGTTACTATGTTACTTTTGTTACTATGTTACTTTTGTTACTATGTTACGTTACTTTACTTTGTTACTATGTTACTTTACTTACTGTGTTGGTTTCTTAATACTCGGTTCATAGTTAATACTGATCCTGGGATTGCCCGGTCATGTGATATTTCTTGTGCTCTTCATATGTGATTTATTCTAAAAGGACTTATTGGAAAATGTTCAATAAATATCAACCAATCCTAGGTGATGTCTGGTTACACTTACTCTGCCCCCCCCCCCCCCACCTTATTTAGCTATACTAAGCCTAGGTGATGTCAGGTTACCCTTACTCTCTGCCCCCCCCCCCACCTTATTTAGCTATACTGAGCCTTGGTGATGTCCGGTTATCCTTACTCCGCCCCCCCCCCCCCTTATTTAGCTATACTAAGCCTAGGTGATGTCCGGTTACCCTTACTCCGCCCCCCCCCCCCCCTTATTTAGCTATACTAAGCCTAGGTGATGTCCGGTTATCCTTACTCTCTGCCCCCCCCCCCCCCCTATTTAGCTATACTGAGCCTTGGTGATGTCTGGTTACCCTTACTCCCCCATACCCACCCCCCCCCCCCACCTTATTTAGCTATACTAAACCTAGGTGATGTCTGGTTACCCTTACACTCTGCCCCCCCCCCCCCTTATTTAGCTATACTAAGCCTAGGTGATGTCTGGTTACCCTTAAAGGCCCCCCCCCCCTTATTTAGCTATACTGAGCCTAGGTGATGTCTGGTTACCCTTAAAGGCCCCCCCCCCCTTATTTAGCTATACTGAGCCTTGGTGATGTCCGGTTATCCTTACTCCTCCCCCCCTTATTTAGCTATACTGAGCCTAGGTGATGTCCGGTTACCCTTACTCCGCCCCCCCCCCCCCCCCTTATTTAGCTATACTGAGCCTTGGTGATGTCCGGTTACCCTTACTCTCTGCCCCCCCCCCCTTATTTAGCTATACTAAGCCTAGGTGATGTCCGGTTATCCTTACTCCGCCCGCAACCCCCCCTTATTTAGCTATACTGAGCCTAGGTGATGTCCGGTTATCCTTACTCCGCCCCCCCCCCTCCCTTATTTAGCTATACTGAGCCTAGGTGATGTCCGGTTATCCTTACTCCGCCCGCCCCCTTATTTAGCTATACTGAGCCTAGGTGATGTCCGGTTACCCTTACTCCGCCCCCCCTTATTTAGCTATACTGAGCCTTGGTGATGTCCGGTTACCCTTACTCCGCCCCCCCCCCTTATTTAGCTATACTGAGCCTAGGTGATGTCCGGTTACCCCTACTCTCTGCCCCCCCCCTTATTTAGCTATACTAAGCCTAGGTGATGTCCGGTTACCCTTACTCCGCCCCCCCCCCCCTTATTTAGCTATACTAAGCCTAGGTGATGTCCGGTTACCCTTACTCTCTGCCCCCCCCCCCTTATTTAGCTATACTAAGCCTAGGTGATGTCCGGTTACCCTTACTCCGCCCCCCCCCCCCCTTATTTAGCTATACTGAGCCTTGGTGGTGTCCGGTGGTTATCCTTACTCCGCCCCCCCCCCTTATTTAGCTATACTGAGCCTTGGTGATGTCCGGTTACCCCTACTCTCTGCCCCCCCCCCCTTATTTAGCTATACTAAGCCTAGGTGATGTCCGGTTATCCTTACTCCCCCCCCCCCCCCCCCTTATTTAGCTATACTAAGCCTAGGTGATGTCCGGTTATCCTTACTCCCCCCCCCCCCCCCCCTTATTTAGCTATACTAAGCCTAGGTGATGTCCGGTTATCCTTACTCCGCCCGCAACCCCCCCCTTATTTAGCTATACTGAGCCTTGGTGATGTCCGGTTATCCTTACTCCGCCCCCCCCCCCCCCCTTATTTAGCTATACTGAGCCTTGGTGATGTCCGGTTATCCTTACTCCGCCCCCCCCCCCCCCTTATTTAGCTATACTAAGCCTAGGTGATGTCCGGTTATCCTTACTCCGCCCGCCCCCCCCTTATTTAGCTATACTGAGCATTGTTTATCTCCGGTTACCCTTACTCCGCCCGCCCCCCCTTATTTAGCTATACTGAGCATTGTTTATCTCCGGTTACCCTTACTCTCTGCTCTCTAACCTCCTTGCCCCTTCACTCACTCAGCGATACTCGTTCTCTTTTGTCTCCTCAGGACGGTGGCTTTGAGTGAGGGTCCGTGTAAGCGGCACTGAATGCAGGCTCCAGGATGGGGGTTTGGGGGTTCCTGAAGACTCAGTTTGTGGTGCACTTGTTAATAGGATTCGTCTTTGTAATAAGCGGCCTCATCATCAACTTCCTGCAGCTCTGCACCCTCCCGCTATGGAGCTACAACAAGCAGCTGTACCGCAGGATCAACTGCCGCCTGTCCTACTCGCTGTGGAGCCGTAAGTGTCCTTCACCGGGGGGCGCGGGGACTTGGTTAAGTGGGCACTTGGTTAGTCTTGTGTGGTGACTTTGTGCCGTATCTCTCAGAGCTGGTGATGCTGCTGGAGTGGTGGTCCGGCACACAATGCACCCTCTTCACCGACCAGAAGACCGTGGATCACTTTGGGAAGGAGCACGTCATCATCATCCTCAATCACAACTTTGAGATAGACTTCCTGTGCGGCTGGACCATGTGTGAACGTTTTGGAGTCTTAGGGGTGAGTAGTTATGGTCACGCCACGAGGACCCTGAGCTCATCGTAGTCATGTGACCTCTGAGGGGCTGAGATGGTGCACTATAACATCCAGCACTTAGTGGGCCCCTGTAGTGTCTGATCTCATCGTAGTCATTTGACCTCTGAGGGGTGGAGATGGTGCACTATAACATCCAGCACTTAGTGGGCCCCTGTAGTGTCTGATCTCATCGTAGTCATGTGACCTCTGAGGGGCTGAGATGGTGCACTATAACACCCAGCACTTAGTGGGCCCCTGTACTGTCTGATCTCTGAGGGGCTGAGATGGTGCACTATAACACCCAGCACTTAGTGGGCCCCTGTAGTATCTGATCTCATCGTAGTCATGTGACCTCTGAGGGGTGGAGATGGTGCACTATAACACCCAGCACTTAGTGGGCCCCTGTACTGTCTGATCTCATCGTAGTCATGTGACCTCTGAGGGGCTGAGATGGTGCACTATAACACCCAGCACTTAGTGGGTGCCAGTAGTGTACAGTGCCTTGTGAAAGTATTCGGCCCCCTTGACCTTTTCGACCTTTTGCCACATTTCAGGCTTCAAACATAAAGATATAAAACTGTAATTTTTTATGAAGAATCAACAAGTGGGACACAATCGTGAAGTGGAACAAAATTTATTGGATATTTCAAACTTTTTTTAACAAATAACTGAAAAATTGGGTGTGGAGCTCAGTGAGGTTGGGTGGAGAGCGTTTGTGAACAGCTGGAGCTCAGTGAGGTTGGGTGGAGAGCGTTTGTGAACAGCTGGAGCTCAGTGAGGTTGGGTGGAGAGCGTTTGTGAACAGCTGGAGCTCAGTGAGGTTGGGTGGAGAGCGTTTGTGAACAGCTGGAGCTCAGTGAGGTTGGGTGGAGAGCGTTTGTGAACAGCTGGAGCTCGGTGAGGTTGCGTGGAGAGCGTTTGTGAACAGCTGGAGCTCGGTGAGGTTGGATGGAGAACGTTTGTGAACAGCTGGAGCTCGGTGAGGTTGGATGGAGAACGTTTGTGAACAGCTGGAGCTCGGTGAGGTTGGATGGAGAACGTTTGTGAACAGCTGGAGCTCGGTGAGGTTGGGTGGAGAGCGTTTGTGAACAGCTGGAGCTCAGTGAGGTTGGGTGGAGAGCGTTTGTGAACAGCTGGAGCTTGGTGAGGTTGGATGGAGAGCGTTTGTGAACAGCTGGAGCTCGGTGAGGTTGGATGGAGAACGTTTGTGAACAGCTGGAGCTCGGTGAGGTTGGATGGAGAACGTTTGTGAACAGCTGGAGCTCGGTGAGGTTGGGTGGAGAGCGTTTGTGAACAGCTGGAGCTCAGTGAGGTTGGGTGGAGAGCGTTTGTGAACAGCTGGAGCTTGGTGAGGTTGGATGGAGAGCGTTTGTGAACAGCTGGAGCTCAGTGCGGTTGGGTGGAGCGCGTTTGTGAACAGCTGGAGCTCAGTGAGGTTGGGTGGAGCGCGTTTGTGAACAGCTGGAGCTCAGTGAGGTTGGGTGGAGAGTGTTTGTGATCAGCTGGAGCTCAGTGAGGTTGGGTGGAGAGTGTTTGTGAACAGCTGGAGCTCGGTGAGGTTGGATGGAGAGCGTTTGTGAACAGCTGGAGCTCAGTGAGGTTGGGTGGAGAGCATTTGTGAACAGCTGGAGCTCGGTGAGGTTGGATGGAGAGCGTTTGTGAACAGCGGGAGCTCGGTGAGGTTGGATGGAGAACGTTTGTGAACAGCTGGAGCTCGGTGAGGTTGGATGGAGAACGTTTGTGAACAGCTGGAGCTCGGTGAGGTTGGATGGAGAGCGTTTGAACAGCTGGAGCTCGGTGAGGTTGGGTGGAGAGTGTTTGTGATCAGCTGGAGCTCGGTGAGGTTGGATGGAGAGCGTTTGTGAACAGCTGGAGCTCAGTGAGGTTGGATGGAGAGCGTTTGTGAACAGCTGGAGCTCGGTGAGGTTGGATGGAGAGCGTTTGTGAACAGCTGGAGCTCGGTGAGGTTGGATGGAGAGCGTTTGTGAACAGCTGGAGCTCGGTGAGGTTGGGTGGAGAGTGTTTGTGATCAGCTGGAGCTCGGTGAGGTTGGATGGAGAACGTTTGTGAACAGCTGGAGCTCAGTGAGGTTGGATGGAGAGCGTTTGTGAACAGCTGGAGCTCGGTGAGGTTGGATGGAGAACGTTTGTGAACAGCTGGAGCTCGGTGAGGTTGGGTGGAGAGTGTTTGTGATCAGCTGGAGCTCGGTGAGGTTGGATGGAGAGTGTTTGTGATCAGCTGGAGCTCGGTGAGGTTGGGTGGAGAGTGTTTGTGATCAGCTGGAGCTCAGTGAGGTTGGATGGAGAACGTTTGTGAACGGCTGGAGCTCGGTGAGGTTGGATGGAGAACGTTTGTGAACAGCTGGAGCTCAGTGAGGTTGGATGGAGAACGTTTGTGAACAGCAGTTTTCAGTTCTTTCCACAGATTCGCCATTGGATTCAGGTCTGGACTGTGACTTGGCCATTCTAACACCTGATATGTTTATTTGGGAACCATTCCATTGTAGCTTTTGCTATATGTTTTGGATCATTGTCTTGTTGGAAGACAAATCTCCGTCCCAGTCTCAGGTCTTTTGCAGACTCCATCAGGTTTTCTTCCAGAATGGTCCTGTATTTGGCTCCATCCATCTTCCCATCAATTTTAACAATGCGGATGTGTAACAATTAGAATAATACAGGAATTTAGGTCACTACTGTGGTAGATGTATACAGTGACATTGGCTAATCCCTCAACACTGATGTTAAAATTGAGACATTCGCCAGTGTATCCTTATATGAAGGACACATCAGAGCCCGCACACCAACGCCAGTATATCCTTATATGAAGGACACACCAGAGCCCGCACACCAACGCCAGTATATCCTTATATGAAGAACACACCAGAGCCCGCACACCAACGCCAGTATATCCTTATATGAAGAACACACCAGAGCCCGCACACCAACGCCAGTATATCCTTATATGAAGGACACACCAGAGCCCGCACACCAACGCCAGTATATCCTTATATGAAGGACACACCAGAGCCCGCACACCAACGCCAGTATATCCTTATATGAAGGACACACCAGAGCCCGCACACCAACGCCAGTATATCCTTATATGAAGGACACACCAGAGCCCGCACACCAACGCCAGTATATCCTTATATGAAGGACACACCAGAGCCCGCACACCAACGCCAGTATATCCTTATATGAAGGACACACCAGAGCCCGCACACCAACACCAGTATATCCTTATATGAAGGACACACCAGAGCCCGCACACCAACGCCAGTATATCCTTATATGAAGGACACACCAGAGCCCGCACACCAACGCCAGTATATCCTTATATGAAGAACACACCAGAGCCCGCACACCAACGCCAGTATATCCTTATATGAAGGACACACCAGAGCCCGCACCCCAACGCCAGTATATCCTTATATGAAGGACACACCAGAGCCCGCACACCAACGCCAGTATATCCTTATATGAAGGACACACCAGAGCCCGCACCCCAACGCCAGTATATCCTTATATGAAGGACACACCAGAGCCCGCACACCAACGCCAGTATATCCTTATATGAAGGACACACCAGAGCCCGCACACCAACGCCAGTATATCCTTATATGAAGGACACACCAGAGCCCGCACACCAACGCCAGTATATCCTTATATGAAGGACACACCAGAGCCCGCACACCAACCCCAGTATATCCTTATATGAAGGACACACCAGAGCCCGCACACCAACGCCAGTATATCCTTATATGAAATACACACCAGAGCCCGCACACCAACGCCAGTATATCCTTATATGAAGGACACACCAGAGCCCGCACACCAACGCCAGTGTATCCTTATATGAAGGACACACCAGAGCCCGCACACCAACGCCAGTATATCCTTATATGAAGGACACACCAGAGCCCGCACCCCAACGCCAGTATATCCTTATATGAAGGACACACCAGAGCCCGCACACCAACGCCAGTATATCCTTATATGAAGGACACACCAGAGCCCGCACACCAACGCCAGTATATCCTTATATGAAGGACACACCAGAGCCCGCACACCAACGCCAGTATATCCTTATATGAAGGACACACCAGAGCCCGCACACCAACCCCAGTATATCCTTATATGAAGGACACACCAGAGCCCGCACACCAACGCCAGTATATCCTTATATGAAATACACACCAGAGCCCGCACACCAACGCCAGTATATCCTTATATGAAGGACACACCAGAGCCCGCACACCAACGCCAGTGTATCCTTATATGAAGGGCACACCAGAGCCCGCACCCCAACGCCAGTATATCCTTATATGAAGGACACACCAGAGCCCGCACACCAACGCCAGTATATCCTTATATGAAGGACACACCAGAGCCCGCACACCAACGCCAGTATATCCTTATATGAAGGACACACCAGAGCCCGCACACCAACGCCAGTATATCCTTATATGAAGGACACACCAGAGCCCGCACACCAACGCCAGTATATCCTTATATGAAGGACACACCAGAGCCCGCACACCAACGCCAGTATATCCTTATATGAAGG
Organism: Hyla sarda; assembly: GCF_029499605.1. Lineage (NCBI taxonomy): Eukaryota > Metazoa > Chordata > Amphibia > Anura > Hylidae > Hyla > Hyla sarda. The sequence goes on along the minus strand of NW_026607904.1, from coordinate 79,191 downwards.
ACACACCAGAGCCCGCACACCAACCCCAGTATATCCTTATATGAAGGACACACCAGAGCCCGCACACCAACGCCAGTATATCCTTATATGAAGGACACACCAGAGCCCGCACACCAACGCCAGTATATCCTTATATGAAGGACACACCAGAGCCCGCACACCAACGCCAGTATATCCTTATATGAAGGACACACCAGAGCCCGCACACCAACGCCAGTATATCCTTATATGAAGGACACACCAGAGCCCGCACACCAACGCCAGTATATCCTTATATGAAGGACACACCAGAGCCCGCACACCAACGCCAGTATATCCTTATATGAAGGACACACCAGAGCCCGCACACCAACGCCAAGGTTTCTCAGATGGCACAGGACCTAACGCTAACCTACCTGTGCGTGATAAGCAAAACAGGGGCCAGTGGGCAATTACAGAAGCATTAGGCCGACTCACAGCCTCCTCCCAGTAACCTCCAGTGTGGACTGAGCACATACAATGGGAGGAGGGAGAGAGGCTACAAGCCCCACCTGAGTTGGCTGATATAGGTGCCGGCCTCACAGGTGCAACCCTAATGCTGCCCTAATAGTGATCAAGGAACATAACATATGGAGTTTATACACCTCCAAGTATACATTTTTAAACAACAACAAAAGCCGTGATCTCAAATGGCTGGAGATTCTCAACCCCAAATGCAGTTGTGCATATATACTGGGGGAGCAGATCCTGCCCTTGTAGTCCGTTACTAGGGGCGATCCCCAGCATAAGAATGCATACAATGGAGGATGCCTGCAGGGACTACAAGTGCCACAATAGAATCCTACACCAGATAGACGGTGCGGATGTGTAACAATTAGAATAATACAGGGATTTAGGTCACTACTGTGGTGGATGTATACAGTGACATTGGCTAATCCCTCAACACTGATGGTAAAATGGTCATTGTATACATCTACCACAGTAGTGACCTAAAGTTCTGTATTGCATTGTTTGATTTTGGTGTCATGTGACCAGAGCCCCTTCTTCCACATGTTTGGTGTCTCCCACGTGGCTTGTGGCAAACTTTAAACAACACTTGTTATGGATATCTTTAAGAAATGGCTTTCTTCTTGCCAGTCTTCCATAAAGGGCAGATTTGTGCAGTATAAGACTGATTGTTGTCCTATGGACAGAGTCTCCCACCTCAGCTGTAGATCAGTTCATCCAGAGTGATCAGGGGCCTCTTGGCTGCATCTCTGATCAGTCTTCTCCTTGTATGAGCTGAAAGTTTAGAGGGACGGCCAGATCTTCATAGATTTGCAGTGGTCTGATACTCCTTCCATTTCAATATTATCGCTTGCACAGTGCTCCCTGGGATGTTTAAAGCTTGGGAAATCTTTCTGTATCCAAATCCGGCTTTAAACTTCTCCACAACAGTATTTTGGACCTGCCTGGTGTGTTCCTTGTTCTTCATGATGCTCTCTGCGCTTTAAACAGATCTCTGAGACTATCAGTGCAGGTGCATTTATACGGAGACTTGAATACACACAGGTGGATTCTATTTATCATCATTAGTCATTTAGGCCAACATTGGATCATTCAGAGATCCTCACTGAACTTCTGGAGAGAGTTTGCTGCACTGAAAGTAAAGGGGCTGAATAATTTTGCACGCTCAATTTTTCAGTTTTTTATTTGTTAACAAAGTTTGAATT